>NC_137863.1:37637178-37712178 GCF_963924005.1 Protomyctophum bolini
AAATCCACAATAATAACTGCTAAAGTGCATCTACAAGTTAGTAAAAAAAATATAATGTATATGGCACAGTACGAGAATAAAAAGGTATGCGACAGAAACTGAAGCATTCAAAATACAAAATAACTGATGATGATTACTGTAAATGACATATCATCATAGTGTGATGTGGTATCACATACTGGTATCGGAACAACTGTAGTTAGCCCATTTAGACCCCAGTTAAAAACATTCACTTCAAAAGAATATATATATTCAAAGATTTGCGCCACATTTAAGATAATAAAATATTTAAATAAATTACAACATATTGTTTAAAACACCAAAAGGGGTTCCCTAATAGTTAGTCCCCTAATAGTTAGTCCCCTAATAGTCGGCTTCTGTTGTAAAGCAGTCTCGTTGTCTCTTTTCCTGGATTGTGTGTTTTTAAGCCTGTTAAAATAACATGAAACATCCCCTAGGCTACAGTACCCAAGTCGGCCATACCACCCATGACCACATTTCCAAAATTAGCATTTTAAAACAAAGTGTGAGAGAGGCCATAGGGTATAATAACAAAAATAATAGGCAATAATTAGGCCTATGGTTCGAATATGACATCAAGGCATTAAATAGCAACTTAAGTAATAAGTTGCTAACCGCGTCCCATCCCGTCACCACTACAACCCAACTGTAGTGAAAATGTTAAATGAATGGCTCGACTATGTTTGCATTCCGTATAGTTTTGCGTCCATTCCATCTTTGCTACGCTGTATCATAATATTACACAGCCCTTCATTCAATGTTCCACGGGCGATGTGTATCTAAACCTCCACATATTTAAGTCATACTCCGCCGTAGCCAATTCCCCACTGCACGGCTTTGATGATATTAATTTGGGTAAAAGTCGATTAAATTCACATAGTTTGAAAGGTCATGTGAGGTTGTAAAATCCTTAGTAGATCTAAGTAGCGGGCTATCTGAGTCATTTCTACTTGATATGCGATGTGTAAAGGTTTATAGCCGTCAATGGCAATAGAAACTATAATGTGTTGACTCACTTAGCTAGGGATTCACTGACAGTTATAAAGTCAGCTGGCTGCAAAGGACAAGGAAACGATTTTAAAGAAATAAAAATGATGACACATGGCATAATGGCGTTTGACTGAATCATAGCATTGGATTGATTGAGGAACCTTAGCTATAGAACTTTTGAATTAAGTTTCGGGTTAGTTTAGAATTAAAGTTACAATCCGGGAGTTATTTTGATGAACATGTACAGTAGTATGTTTTAACCAATCTGTATGGGAAGAGTACAATACAACTAGCACATCTGCAGCCATTTTTATCCTACTCTTTCATTGAGAAATGTAGACCCTGGTGTCTGGTAGGACACCAACTGGCTGTCAAAGGCTACTGACGCCCCGACGGATTGGACACAAAAAATGTCATAACATTTACAGATGGAAGTTTTAAGGTTTTATCGAAGTTGGAACGTCTAAACCTAATTTATACTTCATCACACGACGCGCCGGGTGTCAGATTGTCCGATTTTCAACAAAATGGTGCAACGTCGAGGGACGTTAGCTTGAAAACCTTTGATTCTTCCAGCGATCGTCAGACACTGTTGTGCAACAAGCATGAATAAGGCATAACTTTGTTTCTTGCCTCCTTCTTAAAGGACCACTTCACCACTTATCTTCATATAATTGGTCCTCACTAATGTTCATGATAAAATACCAAATTTTTTCTACTCTGTCTGTGTCTCATAGGAGGGCTGTGGGCATTTCTGAAACCCGTCCACCAGTGACATCATCATTAGGATTGTTTTTGAACAACCTTTTTTTAAACAATATTTAAATTTGTATTATCGTGAGAACGATGGCTTCCATTTTCGCATTGCAACTTTTCAGGAATAGAAAGCCTGCCGTTTCTATTAGCTTGGATTCCCCATTGATGATGTCACTGGTGGACGGGTTTCTGAACTGCCCACAGCCCTCCTATGAGACACAGACCGAGTAGAAAGAAATTGTTGCATTTTATCATGAACATTAGTGAGGACCAACTATATGAAGATAGGTTGAAAAGTGGTGAAGTGGTCCCCCAGGGCTCTACACTGCCTAGGCCCGTTTGTTTCCCTCTACACTGCCTAGGCCCGTTTGTTTCCCTATACACCAAATGTAAAAAATCTACAAGTTCACAATGTATAATGCTGTGACACAGTGTAAGCGTGTAGATTTATTTTTGCAGAATGTTCAACCCTAGAATAGGGACGCTAGGTTTCATGTGGTTAAGACAGCTTTGTGTCGAGGACCTATCATGCTGTCAAAGGTTGTCCCACAATGAGAGAGACAGCAGGCTGATCATCCTATCCCTGCCAGCAGAGACTGTACTGTCATCAGCGGCAAGCTCCTCTCTCTCAATCCCTCTCTCTCTGCCGTACTGCGAGACAGTTAAGTCCGACGTCTGACTAGCACAATTTTAATCCCACAGATTAATGCTGATGCAGAGGCAAAGGAGGCTGAAAGACGATTAAAATGTCACCGGGAAAACCTCTTCCCCAACGCAAACGGTACACAGGCTCTGAACACATCAAGCATGTGCTCACAGACAGACCAGTGCCTGGCACTACGAGGCTCTGCTCCCCTTCTCTCACTCCCCATACAGTGCAGTAGGTTACCTCCCCCACAGTGCAGAATGATGCACTGTATGCACCAGATCAGAGCAAGAGGAGGAGGAAGTCTGGGAAAGAGGCCACTCGGATATAGCATTTCACCGGTTCTGCTAGCTTATAGACGGGGGAAACCAGGGCAGACCCAGTGATCAGGCAGCTAGGGGTCTTGTTGTCCTTTATTGTCAGAGATTGACAGGCCAGATGGACCGTCACATCCTCTCACGCAGACCGTGAGTGGCAGCCCGGAGAGCAGCTGACCACAGAGGTCAGCGGGGCCCACGCCCTGACATCAGGGAAACTGGTTTCAATGTGCATTTGCTATTTGAGCATGGACAGCGTTGGACCTGTCCGTGTTTCACGCATTATCTCTCGTCTTGTCAACCACGCACTGTAAGCGCTATCTTATACTTTGTCGTATGACGTTTGTGTGTGAAAATAAAATAGCCGATCTACAAGCACACAACGAGTCACAATGACATTCATTGTGGGCTCAGCTATTTTCAATAATTTTTTTAAATGTGCAAAAATTGTTTCCTATAAATGACATAGCCAAAATAGAGAGGCGGAGGCCAGGTTGTGAATGGGCGAAATTTAAAGTCAAGACTTCTGCTCGGGGTGAGAAGCCAACAACAGCCCCCTGTTTCCTGTAAACCCCGGTGAAATGCTCTATTCCCTCATTCCATTCTCCTCGCCATGGTTTTCGTCCCGACCGTCCTCTTGGCTCCGTCTCTGCTCCTCAGCCACCGATCGATCAAACCGGAGCTTTCTCTGGAGCACAGCTGGATGGAAACAGAGTGCTTTGTCTCCCGCGTGCGAGCAACACATCCTGCAAGGCTCCGACTCCACGGCGAACATGATACCATCAAACGAAAGCTCAACCGGCCCGGTCAGCTGATAGTTTTGTCTGTCCTGCCATTGCCTTTCCTGACCACATGTACCCACCCCCCACCTCCCCTCCCTCAACCAGCTAGTCGAGGGGAGGAGGGCAGGTGGCAGGTTTATTTGGAAAGATGAAAAAAGGGGGGGGGGGGGGGGGGGGATGAATACCAGGCAGAGGTTAAGAGGGAGTGAGGGGAGGGGAGGGGACGGGACGGGACAGGGGGTTTTGGGGGGGGGGGGGGGGGGGGTGCCATAAAAACTGTGTGAGAGGGTTGAGGTGAAGTTAGGGTCACTACTCACTCAGGGTCCCATGTGATGTCATTTCGACCGACACAGTATCTGTCCTGGGAACTGACTCGGAGGTAATTGGCTGAACCAAGGTGATAAATCCTGCGGAAATTTATAGGCACCATTCTGGCCATTCTGTTAAAATGCCACCTTCCTGCCTGCTCACCATGCAGGTTAGACAGCCTTGCAGTGTGTCCAGCCGTGGGCTGGGCCTGACAGACAGTTGAACTCTTAACCCTGAGGCCGATTCTACAAATGCCTTCTAAGTCAGTAGTTCTTTCAAGATTTACCGGTATTAAAAAAAGGTTATTAGAGGTCTGATTTGGCAAGTTATTTGGAAAGCAAGCTGTTGTGGGTTTGTACATCGGCTATTTTAGCTATTTTCAAAACTTTGAAAGAAACAAGAAATAAGACACTTGTTTGTATCTCTATATAGGGAACCACTCCTGGGCATCAAATAGGAACGCGACAAAAACGAAACAATATCCATGAATTCAAGCCTCCATGGGGTTATTTTTTGGGTGAACTATCCCTTTAAGGGATTAAAACCAGGAGAAAGACAACACCTAATGCTGTATCAAGCTACTACGTCGTCCAAAATCCCATAAGATAACTAGTCTCATATCACACTATCAATTGCACAGCCGTGGCTTGGAGGACCTATATTTCGTGAGGTCTGTGTGCCTATATACCACACAGCGTTATAGGTGTTGGTCTTAGACTGGACAGCTCAAACAGAAAGCTATTTGGGAGAAGTGCTAATGGGCTCCATTCAGAATCACAGGAAACATTAAGAATGAGAGACCTTTTACTGGGAGCATTAAGGAGCCTGGACATGCAGCTGAATGGATCCACGCTGCCAGGAAAGAGAAAAAAAGAAAAATTACAAGAGAGCCAGTGGGGTTTTTTTAAGTGTTCTACCGAGCAACTGCGAACACATTTTCCAAAATATATTATGGTTTATAGTCTGCGTTTATCCTGTTCTTCCTCTCTGGTAGAATTGCGATGCGTGACGCAAAATGTACGCGGGCCCCACAGCATGAAGTATGTGTACAGTAACATTTCGAACGGAGATCAAATAGCATTTCACTTGTTTCCACTTGTTCAAGGAATTGTCTCTGAGGGAAATGGGGGATAAAAACCACCCACAACATCCGTTCTTCTGATCACACATTCCAACCTTAAACATTGGGTTTGTCTCCCTCCTCCATTCACAGGAAAACAAGATCTGAGCACAGGAATAATTAGGTGAGAGGTTCTCGGGTCTGTCTCGCAGCCTCCAATAAAAATGAACACGAGCGTTCGTTCTAAAATGGAGGACTGGAGCCGGCAGCACCTTTTGAATCCACTGCGAGTTTGCGTCTGTTTCTTGACCCTGAAAACTCTTGGAAATGTCTTTTTCCTGGATGATTTTTTATTGCGCTCTTCTAAAACTACTGCCTGTGTTTTGCTCCATAGCAACCACATAACAGTGGAGCCCGACTAAGCTCTGACTCAACAAACAGAGCTCCACAAAATACCCATTTCTGCGCCAGGGTCCCCCCCCCCCCCCCACCCTCGCCCAGCACTCCCAACACCCTGCCCAGTGCAGCTTTAAAACCCAGTTCAGAGCTCTTTAAAACAGAGACGTGGTCGACACTGACCATGAATGAAGACACATGTTGGAATAAAAAACCAACAGGGGCACATGTGTGCCTCGCTTAGGTAGGACATGAGGGGTGGAAATGGCCTCGTCATCTCCCGCTGACTGAGCCTCAAGTGCCCGGGGTTCAAGTCCGGGCGCCGCACGGAGGCCTGCAGCGGTGCGGCAGCAGGGTGGGCAGCCGCAGCTGGCTGCTACTAACTACAATCAACCGTCGGGAACCTGCATGGTGCCACGGGGCTCGCTTAAAACATTCACACCTCATTTGAAAAAAATTGCAAAGAATAGCCGATGTGCAAGCTCACATTATCATGAGCTTATTATGCAGTGTGAGTTTACATATCACCTATAATGACGTTCCCCTGTCATTGCCCAGCATTACATAAATGTGGACCGCTCGCTCTCTCTCTCTCTCTCTCTCTCTCTCTCTCTCTCTCTCTCTCTCTGTCTGTCTGTCTCTCAGAAGACTGAGCTGTCAGGACAGACGTTTTGTGTCCCTAATGCAGCGTCTGAGGGGATTAGATCAGAGTGTTGCCGTCAGGCACAGGCCAGGCCTGCAGGAGAGGGGAACGGTGGAACCGAGTAAGCTGGAAAATCCCACTGACCCCTGCAGGCTGTTGAAGACCGACCAGATACAGCCGACAACAGTCGTCCTAAATGGGACGTCGGTATAAACATAATCTCCACTACCATACCATAATCGTTTTACGCGTATGGTAGCAGCAGTAGTCGTAGTAGTGGTAGTAGAGAATAGCGATGCTCTAATTCAGTTGCACTAGATCACAATGCCACACAATTACCGTTACGTGTGTGTGTGTGTGTGTGTGTGTGTGTGTGTGTGTGTGTGTGTGTGTGTCGCATTGCAATTTTCGACGAGTTGTGAGCTTGTATATAGGCCATTTAAATGTTTTATGCCTTTAAATAATAACAACAAGGAACGTTGTTTTTGTTTGACACGACAGCAACGACACAAACGCTCGCGTACACACACACACACACACACACACACACACACACGAAAATCACTTGAATGAAATCAGAGCTCCTCCCTCCAGCCACCAATGAATCGTACCCATCACTTAGCACGGCAGCGCAGGATTTAGCCCGCCTCTCTCTGATTGGTGAACTGTCAGCCTTCCTGTCTTGACTAGTTAAGGCTGTTCCTAAGAAAACAGGACATGTCTGCTAAACTGTAACTTAAGAACAACAGTATGCTGCTAGGGCTGGAGCTTCAGCTGCCGAGAGCAGCTGTATGCCCCGCATGCATGTGTTGCGTGGCCTCAGCGCTCGCTCGCTCACTCACGTCGTGCAGGGTGGCCCCTTTTTTTTGGAGACGGCGGCACCCTTTTTGCAAAGAGAAGCAAACGGAATCAGACAAAATTATCCCTTTATTTGTTGCATGTAAGGTCATTGCAAAAGGGCATGGTCGGCTGCCAACTCTTTCTCCCTCGCTCTCCCCTCTCCCCTCCCTGGCTCTCATTCGCTCTCCCAGTCTCCCTCGCATTGAAGCAGAGAGGAGTATGCCACAGGGAGGGGAGGCCCTACACAGGAACTCAATAATAACTTTCAGCAGTCTAGCCAGGAGGCTGGAAGCCCAGACTGCGGCTGTTCCCTCCTGTTGGTCTCCCTCCCTCCGCTCAGCCCCTAACGCTCCTCCCTTCACCCACCCCCCCCTCCCCCCCCCCTCCTCCTGCTGGCTTGTGTCTGCTCCACAGGACTGATGCATTCTGCAGACAGGCCAGCGCTCTTAAAGAGACACGCACCGCATTGTTTTATACCCTGTGTATATCACTGCAGTGGAGACACGACCTCCCCCCCCAAAAAAGCTTGAATTTCTTATACTTCGGGCGTAAATAACAGATTTTCCCGAAGAGGACTATATAACTTTAAGCTTAACCGGAAGCACAATCCCGTATTTTCCAGGCCTCTCGCACCCACCAGTACTTTCAACTTTAGTTTTCTTCCTCCTTCTCTTCTTCTTAGCGCTCGGGGGACGTCGACACCGACACGAAACTGGAGGGCAGAAGCAGACTGAACTATGTCGAGAGGCTCGCGGTTATTCTCATGCAGGAATTCTCTCACCGCGGCCGGGCGAGGGAGCCTTTGATGTTATTCTCTCCGAGACCAGGAGAGGGGCTTGTCAAGTGCAATCAGTGGTCTTGGCCATGAAAACATATTTGATGCCATTATCATGATAATCCTCGCAGGGGGGGGTGGGGGTCCAATGAGCCAAATAAGAGAGGGGATCTCAGAGCCAAACGGCCGTCACCCCCTGGGTACTGCAATGTAGCTTTGCCCCTTCCATAACTAAATGATAACTGCCCTATTGGGGAAGCACAGCGGGAGGGAAACAGCATGACTGCTAACATTAACATCAGTATACAGTATGCAATTCCAATATTTCGTTGCTATTGGGGCAGAAAACTTGTATGTCCAATTTTCGTAAACTAATGCCCCCTACTACAGAGTCACACAAAGGTAGCAAAAATAGCCGATCTACAAGCTCAAAACGCATCACGTTGCGATACGCTTTGAGCTTGTAGATTGGTCATTTTTGTTGTTTTTGAATTTGAATCCTGAAAAGCAACAGTTTTTGACATACAAGGTTTCCACCTGACAGCTAACGATTTGCAATAATCTACCTCCCTTGCACCCTCAAGTGTCAAGTTCGTATTAAATTAACTTTTATTTGTCTTTACACTACAGGCATTAGTGATTAGTGAAACCATAAGAAGCACACGACAATGATCATACGTTCATAACTCGCTTTTTGGCTTTCCAGCCTCAAATGATGAGAGGGGGGAAAAAGGGGGTTTCGGGGGATGGTGGAAAACGTCCCCCCCCTCCTTTCATAAACATTTAACCATTCAAACGCAACACAAGTTGTCAGAACAACGTGTGACTGAGTGGAGCCATGTTGAGCCCCGTACACCACAGCGAGGGAAACCCATTAAAAATTTAATAGGGTTGAATGACACAGAAACCTACAAGGGCGTGCCCGCCGAGCACACTCTCATTCTTCTGCTGTCAGCACTTTTCTTCTCTGGATAATACAAACTGTGTGAGAAGGCAAGGGTCTGGAAATCCAACCCCAAGACAGACAAGGGAAAGAGGTCGACCTGACCCCCAGCGAATTCATACAGCATACAACGTCGTTGACTTTCCCTTTTTTTCCCAACAGGGGCCATGTGGGAATTTATTGTATACACCGGCAGTAACTGTAAAGGAGACGCAGGAATCTCCATCACAACAGGTGACGAAACTGCACATCCTGAAGTCAGTCGAACGCCACATGCTCTGCAGTACAGGTCTGTACCAGTACAGGTCTGTACCAGTACAGGTCTGTACCAGTACAGGACAGGTCTGCATGGTCAGACCTGGAGTTCTTTAACCCAGTTCAACCCTATTATACTACAGTCAACTTGACTGTGTAGACTTGGTCCGCTCGTTCTTCCGTCTACACACCAACTCTCTTCCCTGAAAATAGTCCATTTTCGGCCAATGTAATTCCTCGCATCATATAGGGATTCATTCTGGGGTCTCGAATTTGAGGGTTTCAAATGAACCCTACGGGTTCCACAGTGTAAAAAAAAAATGATCTAGACGCGGGGCTAAAGGGTTAAATCATCGGAGCTGCAGCATTACAAAAGATGTCTCTATGGGAGGTATCGGTGCCAGAGTCAGCAGAGCAGTGCAGTGCACTCCTCTGCAATGAGAACCCCATTCTGGAAAACCAATAAGCTGAGGTTCCAGCTTCACATGGGCCAGAGAGTTACACTCCAGGCTCTTAAAAGCCGGGACAGAGACATCCAGCAAGCACACACCTGGGACCCACAGGAGTGTCCTTATCGCTGAAAAATCTCCACAAGAGTCCCGCAAGTCCCTCCATTTTCATGGCCTTGCAGCGCTGTTACTTCACTTAGCATAAGTCACGAATCGTGCCAGCGAAATATCGCCCTTCTAGCTTTGGAGCCGTAAGCCCTTATGAAACAAAGAGCTGTTCGTTTACTCAGTGGAGTGTGGCGTGCGTCGGGGAGAGTGACGCATTGCCAAACAACACCGAGCCAATTGAATCATTGGTGTTGTTTACGCAGATACATAATTCTGCACCATCTGTGGGGCTCAGGTCTGATGTTCTGCATGGTGTAACAAGCTGATGGCAACGGCGTAACGAGGGAGAGAGCGAGCGTTCAAGAGCCACGCACACACGCGCGCCGCTCCGCTC
Organism: Protomyctophum bolini; assembly: GCF_963924005.1. Classification (NCBI taxonomy): domain Eukaryota; kingdom Metazoa; phylum Chordata; class Actinopteri; order Myctophiformes; family Myctophidae; genus Protomyctophum; species Protomyctophum bolini. Next base: position 37,646,863 of record NC_137863.1, read on the forward strand.
CCCGCCCACTGCTGTAACAACCGAGGGAAAAAACGCACAGTGCTGTGTCGTTACAGGACTAGCTCTCCCGGATGAAATAATATCCAGAGCAGCAATAACTGTTTCATAGAGACATTCTCTCCTTTGCCCTCGAACTCTGAACTGACCGTCACCTCCCCTCACCTTACAAGGCAGATTGAAGGGAGGGGAAGGGGGAGGGCAGAAAAAAAAAGAAGGCATTGAACTTCTGACCTGTCATTCAGACAGTGGAGGAAGCTTTGCGGCTCAGGGGCAACTAGAGTCCACCATCCACTCTGTCTCCCTTCTCCACCGCGTCTCACCCCTGCCGTCCCATAAACCCCCACTCCCGGACCCCCCTTTTATGGCGGCCAGATGGCGGGGAGGCCTTCTTGCCTCTGGACTTGCCTCTCCAGTCTAGTAAAACCAGTTGACCTCGGCAACATAAAAACTGGCATTTATGAAAAGGCCAGGAACAAAACACACAAACATCCTGCCACCGAAACAATCAACGCCATCTCATCTCCCAGAGAGCCCTTTTACAAGATGAGAGAGAGAGAGAGAGAGAGAGACTGACAGAAAGACATGGAGAGAGAGCTGGACATGGACATACGTCTCACGTCACACACACACAGTGGTTATGTACTACAGCACTGTGGCAGCGCAGTCCAGATGTAGTGGCTACACCCAGGTACACTTTATATTTTGTATTTTTATGTGAGGGGGTTTTATTTGCGTGCCGTGGGCGTGAGCGCAGGACTTTGGCAGCCTCTAAATTTCTCCCTGAGAAACGGGGGGAAAAACAAAACAAACAGAGCCGTCTGCATTCAGGTTAAAGCTGAAGCACAGAACCGCAGTCTGGCCCGCGGTTCACAACATTCTGTTCCAGGACTGACTTCACCTAAAGCAAACACTCTCGGGCCCCGGTCCGCCTCAGCCAGCAGTGGGACGAGAATCTGTGGGGCAGCCTGCATTTTAAAACGCCATTAACAAAACCAGCAGTCATTAATCGAGAGTGACCCTGATCAATGATCTGCTGAAATCAACTCTTTTCTGCGTCTCAACTCTCTGGCCGTGACTTTCGGGGGTGCGCTCCTTGGAGGTGCACTGCATACATACATTCCAAGCGGTCTGCCGAGTTGAGTGTAGTCTGAGAGGGTTAAAAGGGCACAGAATCCCCACTTTATAATCAATGGCTTCCTTTTTACTGCAAATCAATTGAAGTGATTATCTGCTCTTCCAATAATAACTACCCCCCCCCCCCCCCACACACACACACACACACCTCGGATCGGATGCCCCTCCTTTCCACCTACTTTATTTGTTCTAGCAGTTGGAAACTAACATTTATGTCCTGCAATTCAACCTGACCTCCTGGCAACCCCTGGCATGGCTGCCTAACCCATTAGGGCGGCTGTGACGTGGGGTTATTAGCGTGATAAAACTTTACTGTCCCTCCAGCCACTCTGCAAGGCTGCTGTTCAACGCCTCTGAAGAACAAGTCTATGGGACCTTTCACACTGGCCCGAAGAGCCCATTGGCCAGAGGGGGCATTTAGGTCAATACACAAACACAAACTTTGAATTTTGGAGAGTGAGAGTGAAACGTTTAATTCAGGACATTTGTGAAAAGTGACAGAAGGCAGCTGAGGCAATAAAGAACAGACAGGACAGTATGTATGAAGCACTCGGCAAACTCGTGCACGCGGCGCGAGAGCGAGCAAAGCGAGCGTGATGAATTAAACTGGAGCATCCCTGTGATTTGGCCCGGTGGAAATGTGTAGACTTGAGCTCTGGGGGTGGGTGTCTGTAGCTCTGGGGGTGGGTGTCTGTAGCTCTGGGGGTGGGTGTCTGTAGCTCTGGGGGTGGGTGTCTGTAGCTCTGGGGGTGGGTGTCTGTAGCTCTGGGGGTGGGTGTCTGTAGCTCTGGGGGTGGGTGTCTGTGCTCTGTTTTCTCCTGTGTCTGTGCTCTGTTTTCTCCTGTGTCTGTAGCTCTGGGGGTGGGTGTCTGTGCTCTGTTTTCTCCTGTGTCTGTGCTCTGTTTTCTCCTGTGTCTGTAGCTCTGGGGGTGGGTGTCTGTAGCTCTGGGGGTGGGTGTCTGTAGCTCTGGGGGTGGGTGTCTGTGCTCTGTTTTCTCCTGTGTCTGTGCTCTGTTTTCTCCTGTGTCTGTGCTCTGTTTTCTCCTGTGTCTGTAGCTCTGGGGGTGGGTGTCTGTGCTCTGTTTTCTCCTGTGTCTGTGCTCTGGGGGTGGGTGTCTGTGCTCTGGGGGTGGGTGTCTGTGCTCTGTTTTCTCCTGTGTCTGTGCTCTGGGGGTGGGTGTCTGTGCTCTGTTTTCTCCTGTGCGGTAGCAGGAGTTGTGGGCAGCCAAGCTAACTGCCGCCTCAGCACTTCTCTCCATATTCTCCAGTTTCAAGCCAAGAAGAGAGAGAACAAAGGCAAGAGGAGCTAAAGCTGCTGCAGAGGGAATGAGGACAGAAGAAGGCATGCAGTACACAGAGGAGTGTGCCCTCAATAACGAGCCTTGCTGCAGTCTAGGAGTCCTCTCGGACAGCGGAAATACAAATCCATGCAGCCATTCCTCCATTCCCAGCAGCCACTCTTTGCTAGTCTACCCACAGACGGCAGTGGGAACCGGCTCACTGGCTGCAGCCAACCCCATTTTTTTTTACACTGCAGCTCTGTCTGTCACAAAATGGAAACCACAGCGTGGCTGGAATTTGCTTGGAAACAGGTTTAAGGACCGTAAAATAGGAAGCCATGTTACTCAGAGGAGACAGAGAAAGCATGTGTCTGTCCTTGACAAAATATAAACCATGCATACCCCACTGTAATAATCTGGTTAACATACTTAGTGTAGGAAAAGAATCCTACTTACATTAACAGTACTTACTCAGAAATAAACTTACAGCTAATGTTAGCTCTATTTGCTACATTAATAACCTTTTAAATGGATTGTGCTGTTGGTAAAGCGCTGTCAAACATTCAACGTCGCAACTAATCGTGCACACATTACATTACTTAGGTCTAGATTCACATGAATTATAAACATGCAGAAGAAGGCTAGAGGAGGTCACAGAACTGAGGAAATCCACAATATTGTGCCTGCCAAGGCGTATAGACCCAAATGTCCAACACAGCAGTTGGAATCAATAAAGTTACGAGGCCTCAGAAGGAGAATGTCAAAGAGTATTGGAGGAAAGACAACAACTTTGAACACTGACATAAAATATCCAAGAAATGCGAAGAAAGAGATGAGAAGTATCCCATAAGTCAATTTCTAAGTCGGTATTTTTGCCACACATGGTAATAATATGCTTTTTGTTGCCTAAATAAACCCAACCACATCCTTATTCTTCTGGGGCATACATTAGGCGAAAAGAAAAAGCGGATATCGGCCATCTGTAGCAAAGACATTTGGTGTTGAGGGGAAAAAAACGTTCCTGTGGGACTGTAAATATGGTTCAAGTGGTTAATATGCTTTATTGCATCTAAGCCTATGCATATGTTCATAATTATTAGACTTTTGTTAATTGCAAACATAACAGTCCAATGCAAAAAACTAATCCGAGCATTCTAAAAGGCAATATTTTGTAACGTATCACGTTACAAAACGCATCATGTCTTTAATTTGACCATTTTGGAGGGGTTCCACAGAAAAGGGCTGTTTTGGCAGCTCCTTGGCCTGCTGTAAAGCTGCGTTGGATGCTGGTCCATGCCAGCCCCACCCCATTAAGGCCGAACCCTTGCACACATCATGTGTTTCCACTTTACCGATAGGGTGGAAATGACCTCAACGCTGTAAAAGATGACAGGGGTGCGAGCGCTGTTCACCAGATGTGAGGCAGAGAGAGAGAGCGAGAGAGAGAAAACCATTCGCCTGAAGAATTTACTGCAAACCCCCGAGTAGAGGAGCCCTGTGATTGAGGGTTCAATTGGAGTTCCAGAGGATCCTGGAGTGTCTCAGCGGCACTCGGCTGTATAGTAGGGGGGAGATATACCCTACTGGCCTGGACAGATATCACTCTCACTCTCTCACACTCACACACTCACACACTCACACACACTCACACACACACTCACACACACACCTACATAAACACATTAAGCCATTTTGACCCGAGATCAGATTCTAAAAATGTCTTCTACATCCTGACAGTTTTCTGAAAAAGCTATGTTTCTATGTCAGTCGTTCAAAAATAGCAGACCTACAAGCTCGTAGCGCGCCACTCTTTTCAATAGCTAAAGCATAACACCAGAAGGGGTTCCCGCCCAAAATGGGATATAGCCTATACTGGCCTGGACAGATATCACACACACACATACACACTTACATAAACACATTACACACACACATACACACACACACACACACACACACACACACACACACACACACACACACACACAACTGTAGTGTACATACATGCAGGCAGGCAATAGGCATGCATGCACACTTTTGACCTACACCCCCCCCAAAAAAACAAAAAATACTGTCACTCCGCTACTGCACCTGCCGGCCACACAAAAGCGACTTCCTCCCACTGTGTCCAGCCAAGGCCCTTTATCCCGTTTAGTGCAGCCTCCAACCACAACAAAAGGGCAGAGAAATTAGGGAGCCGTGATGATGATAGGGCGACTAATCCCTTTGGAAGCTCATTCTATCAGCGGCCAGTGTGTACAGTTGAGCGGCTGAAAGAGGGGTGAATTAAATATGGACGTGGAGAGACGGGGCGTTCTTTGTGACCCAACAATGCCCCCGTTATTATCACTGGAATAATTCATACATACCATATGGGATGGAAAGGCCTTGACCTGCCGATGCACCGCTCCCACTCTGCATCTGATTTAGTCTGATCGACTGGCGGGGGGGGGGGGGGGGGGGGGGGGGGGGGCAAGTTCATAGGTGAATTGATGACGGGCCAAAATATCAGCTCACGTTACAGTATGTTAACCTTCACATTTTCAAGCTGAAAACGGTCCTGTGCATTTTAATTCTTAACCGCCCTATTATATGCTTTGACATACGATGGTATCGTGCAGTGAACAATAACAGATCTACTTTAATTTTCGGAATATGTCTTCCTGCACCGGGGGGGGTCCTTGATCAGATGGTCACAGGTCATATGATTGCACCTTCACTTCACATTGCCATACTAGGTTAAGCCGTTTGTCGTGGGTCGCTAAAAGGAGAGGTGATTACCAAGTTATTGTTGATAATCTGAAAAGCAGCTTTTTAAGATGATGATGTATGGGGCTAAACTCTTCCCACTGGCCATTCCCTCCTGCCTTAAGACACACAAAAGCTTATAATAGTCTTCCTCATTAAAGGATCAAGGGTCGCAGGGCCCGGCCCACCGCGCTGCTGCTGCAGCCTCTATTTCAGGAACCGTGGCCTGTCTGGTGTGTCTGCGCTCGTCCTCGTCTGGCTGCAAATAAAGCCAGGCGGCTGTCAACGCCACGAGCACAGGGAGGCTGCAGCCCCGCAGGGCAGCACAGCACAGCACAGCACCGTACAGCACAGCACAGCACTGCACTGCACTGCACAGCACAGCACAGCACAGCACAGCACTGCACTGCACTGCACAGCACTGCACTGCACTGCACAGCACAGCACAGCACAACCCAGCAGCACAGCACCGTACAGCACTGCAGTGCAGTGCAGGGCTGCCCTGCTACTCTCACGACACCTGCACAAGAGCTACCATGCCTCTTCTGTACACCTGTCTCTCTGGATGTGGGCTCTGGGGTGCACTTATAAATATAGAGCGGTGAGATGGAGGGTGCGTGTGCATGTGTGTGTGGGTGACAGAGAGAGAGAGAGAGAGAGAGAGAGGGAGAGATGGGGAAGGCGGGGGGGACACGGAGACCTTTGCTAGTGACAAATAAGGGGTGACACGTTTGCAGCGACACGTGATGTTTCTGAAAGAGGGAACTTCCTGTGAATAGCAAGTAGAAAAAAAAGTCAAAATGAGAAAGGGCCCAACTGGTCAGACACTGATGTGGAGAAGGGGGGGGGGGGGGGGGCTGACCATGACAGAGCCGCTAGTGGAGGGAAGGGGGGGGGGGTACTGTAACACTTCATAGATGAGCCACCCCCCCCCACCCCAATGCAGGACAGCTGTGTTGAATTCATTGGACACGGCGCAGTCGCTGACAATGCAGTGTGCGTGGCCCCGTCCTGTGAAGAAGTGGTTGTCGAGCTGGTCCGAGAGGCGCACGCGGAGGGGGGGGGGGGGATGGGGGGCGGGGGGACTCACCGCTTCTCACCCACACGCAAATAGTTGCCCTGGCCAATAACAGCCTATAGGAGCAGACGACCGTGTCGGGGCCAGGAGACGGCGGATTCAGAGCGGCGCTGGCAGACGACGGTGAGACGGATGTCAAGAGGGAAGGAGACGACGCTATTAGATTATGTATCAGACACACTGTCCCAGAGGCAGAGCAGACACCAAATATGACAGCCGTCCACCTAATAAGGCACAGCAAAACAGGACGAGGAAAATGAGGAGGATGCCATTCATTTGTCCCCCCCTCAGCATGCAGCAGGCTCTTGAGTCTAGCCCGGAGACGGAGATGGAGGCTGATTATTAGGTCATCCCGACATCACTAGCAGCTAGCAGTGCACATGCTTCTCCTCTTCCAGGGGTCGACAATATAAACAGACTTTTACGAACGTACTTTTTAAACCATCACCGCCACCAGAGAACACCAAGCACTTGCCCGTTGGGGCCAGTGAAAAGAATGCCTTGAAAATAAAAACATTAACATCTAATAATTAATATAATATAAATATACCGGTACATTATTTCACTGCCGTACTGAGTTCGGTGATGATTTCAGTTGAATTGTCTCTGTAATTACCGATATAACAGTGTTAAGTGAGCCTGATGTAATCATATTGGATAAAACAAGACAGATTATTTTAATAATAATCCGCAGTTATGGTTGCTGCTCGGCGGATTCGTCTATAGCAGGGGTTTTTAACAGGTGGTCCACGGAAGTATTGATTCATTTTGGTAATGTAGGATTTGTAGATTTTGACCATTTTCTTTCCACTATTGAGAAACAGTGAACTGAATGACCTGGTGACCTATAATGACCGTCCATGTAGTCATTTACTGACAAGTTGGAGGTCAAGAAAATCAACAGAAAAAGGTAGTTAGAATCTCAAGAAGGGGAAGTGTGCCGAAATTGTCTGGTTGAGTCATGGTTCATAATTATTAGGAAATTATTAGTAGTCAATAGGCCAGTGGTTGAGAACGAGTGGGATGTATACACACACATGGGATGCATAGCAAGTGTTACAAAAGCACAAATCTTAGCCCATATCCCCACCCAACATAACAGACCCTCGTTCACAATCATTGAAGACCCATGGTCTATAGAAATGTATTGGTAATTGTTTACCCATTATATGGAATAGGTAGCAGAATATGTAGCAGAAGTTAGGTTTTGCTTGTTTATTTTATGGTAAAATTATAGGGATTTATATTTTAGGAAACAAATTGTTCATTTTCATTATTATGGGGATCCTAATAACGTGACGAATGTCCAGAGGGCCAGTGGAAAGTTTCCCTTTAATGTCTACCCCTGCCTTCCCTCCTATAGAGCGTCGCAGGCCCGCCCCCTTTCAGAACGACGAGTGGCCCAGGAAATGTTTCTCCATTCATTTTCTCCATAGGCTTTTCAAAAAGTATTTATTTAAAGACGGTTACGCCGCGGACAAAGCCAACTCGGATCGTGACAAATCATGACAATAATTACAATGTTTTGGGCCGATCAAATAATTAGTAAGAAGAAAAACAAAACAAATAGTGTTGTATCCTGCCTTTATTTTCTTCTTTCAAATTATTTGATCGGCACAAAATATTGTGTTTGTTGTCATGATTTGTCACGATCCGAGTTGGCTTTGTCCGCGGCGTAACCGTCTTTATATAAATACTTTTTGAAAAGCCTATGGAAAAAATTGATGGAGAATCATTTCCTGGGCCACTCGTCGTTCTGAAAGGGGGCGGGCCTGCAACGCTCTATACAGATACGCTTTGAGCAGAGCATTAACCTGGACATGGATATCCATCCATCTGGATGTTGTAGTTTTGAGAACATTTACTCAAGTACTGTACTTTTTTGTGCTACACTTCCCCTGCCAACCTGGGGGGTACTGTACAATTTTGGAGGTACTTTACTTTGAGGATTTCCATTTTTCAAGGGACTAAAATACTCGGATCTACTAAAATTGAAATGTATCTACTTTTCCTTCTTGAACGTACGTATCTTGTGTTGGGGGAGTATTTAAAGGTGAACTGTGTAGTATTTTTCTCATTGTTACCAGTAAACAAAAAAACATCTCACAAGTATCTGTGTTTACGAGCAACATCATCCCCACTACCCGAAGGAACGGCTGCATGTTTCTAAGCAACATTGTTCCCATCCACCGGAGGGACGCATCAGTTGTTCAGATCCCATAACCCAGATGTGCAGACACATTATGCTATACTAAGTATTCAATATCAGTCAGCATTACAAAATATAATACTATAGTTAATAATAGTTTGTCAAGAAAAAAAAGGGCCATCGATGCACACCACATTTTCTTCACGTGTCAGTTTAGCTAATATTATTAGCGGTCCCAGGAGGTGTCAGGGGGGGGGGGGGGCGGGGGGGCTCAGGCTTTCTCGCTGCGCCCTGCATAACGATGTACACTACAGTGCACACAGTATGTAGGCCAGTCTGAATACAGACGCTTACAGTATGTGCTAGAGAGTACAGTGGAGGTGGAGATCCAAGCGAGCTGCAGGGTACGGGAGGAGCTCAACGGGAGAGCTGACAGCGGAGGAGGGAGGAGGAGAGAGGTCTCTGCACGTGTGCGTGCGCGGTTGTGTGTGTGTGTGTGTGTGTGTGTGTGTGTGTGTCTCACAGCGTTGAGGAGGCGTTAAGTGGAGAAGGTGAACGTCGGCGGTTGGGCAGGGGAAGGTATCGGTGGAGGGGGGTCTCGGTGATGAAGTGAGGACTATGCGAGGTGCAAGACGTGTGCGTGCTGCAGAGCGGAGCGGGAGGTCTGAGTACTAGAGCGCCGCAGCGGGACGACGAAGAGGAGTAGGAGGACGAAGAGGAGGGGGGAGGGACTGTCAGAGTTGTCTTATGGAGGTCAGAAAGAGGATGGACACTGAATGGAGGAGGGTGAGGCTTGAACTCTGTAAGGCAGTCTGCGTTCGCGTTGCGGTGCGTGCATGCGCACTCAGCTCTGGCACGCTTCTCTCAGCCCACCAGCCAGAGAGCACACCAAGTTCTTATTTAGCACAGGAAGAGCAGCTCTGCTTAGCAACCGCAGCCGCCCTCCAATCACAAGCGCATGGAGGAGAATCCAGCCTGCATGCGTGCCGAGAACAAGTCCTTCCCGAGCACGAGTGCATGTGTGTGCGCGGTCTGGATGAGGCCTCTGAATATTGAGAGGCGCTCCACAAAACGAATATCCACCCTGCAGACTGTGGCAGACCCCAAATTGCACTTTCGAGCGATTATGTTTGCGGCAGGTGAACGCGCATCGCATACATGGCGATGCATGTCTGTCTGTCTCTCTCTTTCCTATCTCTCTCTCTCTCTCTCTTCTGAACTAGGAGGAGTTCAAAGTTAAATCTAAACCAACCTAATCCTAAAATAAATTATGCATATCCCGGCGCGCCAGTAAGTGGCAAAGATCTCTGAAACATTCATTTCTCCTTCTTCGTATAGCCTGCAATGCATGCAGCAATTTGGCACCGCAACCACTGCAAACATGGAGCTGGAGAGAGCAGCCTGATTGTGAGCCATTAGCCATCTAAACTGGAGGCATTGGGATGAGATTTTTTGGAAACAAATGCTGTCTGAAGTAAAGTAACACACTGAGCAGTCTGTTTGGTTTTAGCCGTGTGAGCTAATCCTCCTGATAGCTAGTGTGGAGGTGGCTGGCTGGTGGGCGGGCCGTAGGCACAAGCAGCATGCCGGGTTTGGAATATGGCGCCAGCGGGCCCCGTTTCTTCTCTAAGAATATATAATACTGCATAGACACCCTAACCCTTCGAAGTAGAAAACTGACTTTTATATCCTTATTCTTAACCACTTGCAGAATGTTATACTTTATCGTAGAATGGTATTGGGAGGCAAAAATAGCCGATCTGCAAGCTCATAACAATGAATTTGAATCTTGCTCGTATACAATCTGCGGCCGTCTGCTTGTGTTAGCGCCTCCATAAATACATACTCTCTCACGTCCAAATCATGTTCTAATTGCTGAATACCAGAGGGACGGGGCGATAAATCGCGAGGATGCTGCGAGTGGGCCGGGAGGTGGGAGGAAGGTTTGGAAGGGAGTGCACATTTCGCCTGGCTGACGATGTAAACGAACCGACTGGTTCGTTTAAGGCCTATCTGCCTTGCGCCTCCCTCCCTCCCTCACTCAGCAGCTCCCAGAGATGTTGTCCAGGGGTCGACGATGGTTTGGAGATATATATACGGACTCAGGGTTCTCTTTGCATTCCAGGGAGTGATGCGGGATTATTTAAACCCTCCCTGGCTGCAGCAGCTTAGTAGCTCAGCAGATGCAGATTCCAGGATTTCCTGTCTCTTACAGCAGATGGGCTTAAGTCTTAATCACAAGAGAGAGCTGGAAATCAGGAGGTGATCGAGGAGGAATTGATGATGATTGCAGAATAACACCGACGCCGACCTGACACGGGGCATCTGTTCCTCCACCGGCTGACTGGCTATGGATGTCTGTCTTCACTGCAGTCACAGCCAGAGCCTGTTCTTCTCCTCCAAGCTGCGTCTCATCATCATCACCCTCAATGATCTGCACTAATCATCATCATCCTCCTCCGTCACTCTCTGCTGCTTATACAAGAGCTGTGTCACACAACTGGCACAGCAGCACCCATGTTTTCACCCCTTAACCCATTTTGAACGGGAACCCCTTTTGGTGTTTTAAATATTATGTTATAATTTAGCTATTGAAAAATAGCAGATCTACAAGCTCGTAGCGCGCCACTCGGTGGCGCGCTACGAGCTTGTAGGTCTGCTATTTTTGAAAAATCGTTAAAATGTGCCTCAAATCTTTCCGAAAATTGTCATTTAGAAAAATAGTTTAAACCCATTTAGGCCTGACGTCAAAAAAATGATTGTGGCGCATTTTTACGATAATAAAAGAAATAGCAGACCTACAAGCTTGTAGATCTGCTATTTTTCAATAGCTAAAGTATAACATAATGCTTAGTTAAAACACCAAAAGGAGTTCCCGTCCAGAATGGGTTAAACCCCTGTAGCAGTCGTTCTCATATACTTTTTAATTTCAAAGACTAAGTGTAAACTAGAAAGCAGTTCCCTACAGAAACTGCGTGGGCTCGCCAAAAGACGCAATGTATATAATGTACAGTAGAAAATGTATTAAAGCTGAAGGAAAAGTTAAAAAAAAGAATGTATAAAAATGTGTAAAAAGAATAAGCATAAATAACTGCATAAAGCGGAATAAAGTATGTGGAAGTTGTAGAAGTGTTTTTAAAAGTTTTTTCTTAATAAGTAAAAAAAAAAAAAGTTAAAGTTTTTTCTTAATAAGTAAAAAAAAAAAAAGTTTAAGTTTTTTCTTAATAAGTAAAAAAAAAAGTTAAAGTTTTTTTCTTTTTTTTAAGTTTTTTTCATTTTTTTAAGTTTTTTCATTTTTTTTCATTTTTTTCATTTTTTCATTTTTTTTTTCATTTTTTAAATTTGAAAAAAAAAATTTGAAAAAAAAAAAAATGTTTTTTTTTTTTTTTTTTTTTTTGCGTGCGTGCGTGCGTGCGTGCGTGCGTGCGCTTGCGAGAGCTGTGTAAAGGCCAGCCAATAGGAAGACATGGTGTGTGTGTGCGTGTGTGCGTGCTCTTGCGAGAGCTGTGTAAAGGCCAGCCAATTGCACAAATAGCAGACCTACAAGCTCACAAGGTATCGCAGAGCAACTCATTGAGATCTTGTAACTTTAATGTCAGCCCTGTAATTAAGCCCTTATATGTCTCAGCTGTGGATGTAAAAGACTTCCAAGTTCTATGCCAGTACTATGACTGGGAGATTAAAATGGTTCTGAATGGGGGAAAACTATGCCCGAACAAATTGCTCTATCGCAAAAAGTAAAAGTCGAATGCAAATATTTTTTTCGCTGTGAGTGGCCTGAGATATTGACGTACACCATGTGCGATTGTGGTGTTGGTACGATTGAAAATGTGGTTATAAGAGCGAGTTAAGAATTGTCTGCGCGATAATATCCTCGTAAGAATTATACAATGGAGGTCAATGAGCAGATTTACTGTTTTTGTGTCACTTAAAAGGCCGTAGTTCACATTCTGTACGTCTCCGTGCTTTGGTGGTCACATTGTGTGAAAGAGGACATGTGTGGCTACAAAATGACCAAAGAACATGCGTGTAAAATGAATACTTTGGCCGGGACGACAATTTGTTTGGTAAATTTTCAAGGAAAGAATTTCAGTCTCCACACTCTAGTCAAAGAAGCGCCGCACTCTAAGTTGGCACTAATTACGCGAAACGGCCTGCGATTGAACTGCGATTTCGGAAAAACCGTTTAACGTGTTCGAATACGGTTTGAACCACGAAAAAGTCCAGAGTCGTGTGAGTGTTCTAAAGTTTAAATCACGTTTCTACGACAAAGTATGCCAGAGTAATGAGGCTGCAAAAGTGAGGTTGATTTAGAGATAAATCCCATACAAAGTCAATGGCAGGAAAAAACTATAAATAAAGTTAAATATTTTAAAAAGTATAAACTTTTTCAAAACAACTTTTTCACCAATGAAAGTTCAAAGATAGATGAACATTATAAAGTTTGAATGAAGTTCCAAAGTGAAAGTATGACGGAGTAATAAGAGCTCAAAAAAGTTAACTGTGAAAAATGGGACCTTTCTTCCATCGACTCTCATTATAAAGGATGTAAAAAAAAGTTAAAAAGTTAAAAAGTATAAAAAGTATAAAACTTTGTGAAAATAAAAATACAAGCACACATCACTGCAAAGAGCTGAACAGTTTGAAGTTTTAACTAAAATTCTAGCATAAAGTATGTGGAAGTAGTAGGTGACCGAAAAAAGTGGCGGAAATTGGAATAAATATAGACTGTGGATACCTATTGTGTGCTCGCTGTGGCGAGCCCACAACTAACTGGCAGAAGCAACTGGGCACCACCCCTCGACTCTCAGAGTTGAATTAACAACACTGCGGGTTTTGGTGTGCTATGACAAACTTAAGTCAACTTCAAAACAGAATTCAAAACATTTAGTGGTTCTCAAAGTGGGGGACCCTTACAGGTCTGTAACTCTGAGTTAAGTCCTGATGTCACGTTGAGTTTCTCTCCATGGAGAATAACGGTGGGGTCATCTTAAAATCGTCTCATATACTGTAAGCACCGTGATCCAAAAGTAAACAAACCGTCTCTGCGATATTGTCGGGGAGGTGGTTATGTATCGTTTTCGATCTGTTTCTGGAAATAAATGAACTAATTCGGCAACATTAGCGTTTTCTCGCCGTCAGTTGATTTTCAGATCCATATGAGTCAAACCGCTGGGATCATTTGTTTATTTTAGGAACACAGTCTTTAGTCTATGGGAATTGTAAAATAAAATATATATATATAGCGACCCAGGTTAAATGTGTAAATTACATCAGACATCGTTGCTCTATAGGGGTCCTTGAAATAAAAGTTTCAGAACCACTGATTTAAGTAAAATGCTGTATGTGCCAGACAGACAGACAGACATTCAGCACTACTGGCTCCAGTCTGACTCTGTGAGGATGACCAGTGACACAGCAAAAGCATAGATTTCCCACGTGTGTGTGTGTGTGTGTGTGTGTGTGGTGGGGGGGGGCTAGAGACCTGCCCACGCACCACAGAGAGAAACAGGACATTGACAAAGAAAAATGGCCGCACTTCACAGCCTCTGAAAGGCGCGGCTCGCGGACAAAGGAGGCGGCAGGTCTTTAGCACACATCACCCATGACAGAGCCCCAGCTGACACCCTTTTAACATGGGGTCACCCCTGGGAGAATTGAGGGCACAACCCCTGGGAGCTCTCGACGCCCCTCCCCCCCCCTGACACGCTGCCCCGGCCCAAGCTCTACCCTCCAACAGACATTTCACAGATGAGGCGACGCTCCTCTCCGCAAGCTGGTCAGTGAAGGGGTCGGGTGGGGGGGGGGGGGGGGGGGGGGTAATAGTGTAATTCTTACTATGGCTAGGCCATATGGAAATTTGAATATCACAATATTTCCTTTACCATCTTACTGTGACGATAACCTTTTTCAAAAACCAGAAATGGCTAAAATAGCAGATCTACAATCCCACCACAACGCAATGCTATGCATTGGGAACTAGATCGGCAAATTTATATTTTTTTAAAGTATAACATGAGGCTTAAGCGAATACGCGATTAAAACCAGGAAAAGATTAAACGCTTAAGCCATATCACAATATTAAGATATACAAAAATCCCAGACGACGTCTATAGTCTCATATCGACATAAAATCAATCAGCCCTCATTTTTTTCCCCCTTTGCATCTGAAGAGTACAAATCACACCTCGACTGGATTCACAGTGACGATAATAATTATCCCATTTTGTTCCGGGAACCCATTTCGGTGTTTTAAACATTGTTATAATTTAGCTATTGAAAAATAGCAGATCTACAAGCTTGTAGGTCTGCTATTTTTGAAAAATCATAAAAATGTCAAATCTTTGAATACGTATTCTTTCAAAGTGAATGTTTTTAACGGGGTCTAAATGGGTTATACTATCTGTGCCGCAGGGGGTGAAAGGGAGCGAGGCGGCGCTCGCTCAGCCTGAATCAGAGCGGTGACTCAGAGTGTGGAAGGTGTGGAGTCAGAAAGACTCCGAACGGAGGAGTGTTCTGTGGGCCCCGGTTGGGGTCAGCGATGGGCAGACAGGGCCGTCAAGGGCCACAGGGATGCACCGCGGGAGCTTTCGGGGCTTCCCAGAGGTCAGCAGACAGATGGGAATGGAAATGAGCCGGCAGTGCGCTCATTTTTAATCCCCCGGCAGTAGCACAGCTGATCCGGGGCATTATACATGCCTCCTCAACACGCACATGCACTGCAAAACACCCATATATACTGGCCATACATATAGAAACACACAAGCAGACATGATACACTAAACAAGCAGCAGACATGATGATATACACATGCATGCGATCAGGGATAAATTCAGAAATGCGTTCATTTTTGCTCGAACATGGGAGCGCAAAAGAAAACATCCGAAAAGGTTCGCACCTTTTGTTTGACACTTGGTTGATTGGTTTGGCCCCAGGTTTGGGGCTAATTTGATAGAGTGAACAGAACAATGGGATGAGAAATGGCATAAATTGGCCGCACTTGAATGGCTTTAATATCCATTCCATTAAGGAGGGCCTACACGACTCTCCAGAGTACCCTTCCTCTATTCACTCGCTCAAATGATTGATTGCTCTCCCATCCTGAGATTTATTTTTTCCGCTAATGCTCACATGTATTTGACATTGGAAGGAAGGAATACGTCTTCACATTTGGGAGATTTTCTTGCTTGGCAGAAAAGTTAACATTTGCATTATTAGGTTATAGTACTGTGACTACTGTCGATACGATTTGGCAAGTCGACCGAATCATACAAGCCAAATAAATGTATTGGACATTGAATTCAAAATTCAAAAGTGCATTAAAAAAAAAGGTTTTTGGGGGAGGGAGGCACTGCAGCAAATCCTCCAATATCCCACAAGTCTAAACGCTCTGTTTAAATGCGGTTGTGGTCATTTTAATGCATCATGCTGCCAATTCTTTCTTTTTTTTTATCTAACCCATATCCCTCTGTTCTTTATCAGATAGCCATCTGGCCAGTGGACTGGACACAAGGACATCTGAACGGACATCTGATTGGATGGTGTGAAAAGAATGGGGGGTAGGGCCGGGTCAGTGTCTTTGGAGCGAGGTCAGGGGTCACGGCCCTTTGACAACACATGTCAAGGCCTGGCTCACACACCCTACATCTTCTGAATGAGAGCCGCCAGCCAGCCTCCCCTCATCCAATCTGCCCTCATCTGCACAAACTGACCCAATGCAGGACTTGATGCAAGACAACACAATGGTGTTCTGATCCAGCTTCTGCTTTTGCACGCAGGCTTTGGTATTAACCACATGAACCCTATAGCAAGAACATTAGCCAAAGACCTAGAAAAGGCAATGCATTGTGAGCTTGTAGATCGGCTAGTTTGGGCAAAGATGTCTGGTGTAGATGGAAAAAGTACAAAGCTAACTCAGGTCTAGAGGGTTTAAGTGTTTAAACACATGAACCCTAGCATAGCATCCCTATCCTGAAGGTGAAGAAAAAGAATCACACCCGTGTGAAGTGAGTGGTGCAACTCCTTGTGGGGGTGGGGGACAGCGGAGAGCCACAGGAACTCACCCAGGGTGCCGGCCCGATTCCGGCGAGCCGCCCCACGTCCGAAACGTTTGAGAAATGACAGAGTTACCGTGTGGGGCTACCTCTACTGTACCCTCTACTGTACTGTACTGTACTGGCACACACGAAATCACCATATATACAGTTAATATGTGTGTGTGTTAGGTTGCGCACAGGCGGTGAAAAACAACCATGCTGTTTTCGTGCTCAGACGCACACACCCAGCCACCCACCCAGCCAGCCAGCCACCCACACACATACAGTAGCTCCGTAGTATTTTCTAGTAGACCCCTGGGAGACAGTCCCCAACAAAGTATATAGGCTTTAAGTGGTTTAAAAAAGAAAATACAGCTGATTCTATTCCGTTTTCTGCATTTTGAGATGTGACGACTAAAAATCACACCAAATCACCCATGCTTCTTTTCAGAAAAAAAACTCACTCACAGTGTAAAGTAGCATTAGTTCTCTCCGCCTCTGTCGCACCTGAACAGTGTGCTTCTGTGTGTGTGTGTGTGTGTGTGTGTGTGTGTGTGTGTGTGTGTGTGTGTGTGTGACGTGCGTGCACAATTCAAACGGGAGTCTAGACAGATTATACCGGGGCCAGGAGGAACTGCAGTGGGTTTCTCTCTGATTAATAAAACACTGACATCAGAAGGAGGGCTGAGGCGGGCTGATAACATTGAGTTGTTGTTTCACGGCTAGCAGGCGAGCCAAAGCGTGGTCTGCAAAGCAGCCCCTGTCCGGCCTTTCAGCGGCTTCCCCTGTCAGGGCTGATGTATGAGGGAGCGCTAGCTGTGCGGCTCCCTCAGGGACCCGCCGCGCCTGTCTACTAACTGGGACACGACTGACAGTGAACCACAGCAGACAGACACACAACCTCCCCCACTCTCTCACACACACACACACACACACACACACACACACACGCCCCATGATGCTCAGGCAGGTCTGTATATGCACTGTAAAACGCTGAGTGCTCATTTAACTCAGAGAGCAGCATACAGATGTAACCGAATGGACCCAAACTCTCAAAGTTACAAATGGATACTATTAACACTGAGGATTTCACTGCGCACACTCACACACACACACACACACACACACCGAGAGACTGTTTGGTACAACGCATCACCATTTTGGAAAATATGAAACACGGCAATAATAATACATCATGTCCTGCTGACTGTAGTTAGACACACACACACCACACACACACGCTGTAAGCCACAGGTGCAAGAGATTTTCCCAAAGACAGATATTTCTTTTTGTCTGGTTTCCATGTCAGTTTCTCAGCATAACACCCCATAAATCACATCCAGTGAGAACTGATAGGAAAAAGATGCTGCGTTACTGTAAGGAACTCTCACCCAGAAATGCCCAATAATTTATGTTTATCTGCTATCATCATCAAGATCTGAATGTATGTCTTATATGCACATTTCTCACATAGGACAAAAGGGGGAAAAAAAGACAAAACTAAATTGTATTATCTGCTAGTAGATGTCTGCTGAAATACCCCTGTATACATCAGTGTTGTCTACCAATATTCAATATAGTATCTCATATGAAGTAGAACGTATACAATTCACTGAACCATAACAAATATCATTAACGACTGGCTTCACTGTGAGACACAGCCTGTTAACCACTTATACCCTATATAGTTCAGTTGACCTCCTCCTTTTTCCCCTCTACGCCAAATCTCATGGACCATAGGGTCCCAATTATGGGCATCTCATAATTAGGGATGCACTGAATATTCGGCCACTAAAACTATTCGGCCGAATAGCGGCAAAAATGCATATTCGACATTCAGTTCGGTTGATTTTTTGAGCCGAAACCAAATAGTCAAAGAACCAGGGTTACATTTCGTAGTCGTAACCTACTGTTTTGTTGTGATGACATGAGCATAATGTATTCATATATTTGTCATTATCATGCAGCTCTACACAACAAAGGTACGGCCATGACAGTAATGGTACAAAACCTGGGGGTGTTGATTTCCCTACACTAACAGTGAAAACGTTTCTCAACCAGTGGTCCGGGGACCACCAGTGGTCGTTGAGTGGGTTCCAGGTGGTCCCCAGCTAAATGATGGGGAGTTGGTAACCACATGAACCCGTATAGCTCTTTAACTCTTGAGAGTGTAAAGTGAAACCAAATGGACCCCATTAAACTCTCAAGAGTAAAATTATTGTTAAACATCTGCATCTACCACCACGTCAATACAGCATGGAATCATATCCAACAATAACAAAATATTCCAAGTCTTGGGTCTGAGATGCTAAATCTCATCAGTCCGTGGCTCAAATGCTGAATAAATAATGGCCCTCGATAATAAGAAAAGGGTTGAAAACCACTGAGCTAAATGAACAGGATTTGACGGAGCGGCACCATGGTGATCCATAGATGTCCCTCATTAGCAGAGTCCCACACAGCAGCTGCTGAGTGACGAGAGAACAGCCACTTGGTCTCCCAACCTTTGTCCACCGTGAACGTCACTGTCCCACACATGGAGCCAGCATGGTGAGACGCATTCACACTCACACACACACACACACACACACACACACACACACACACACACACACACACACACACACACACAGTCACACACACACACACACACACACACCTTATCCTGCCCCGACCAGTAACGCCCCCTCCTCCTCCTCACCCAGATCTTGATATTCCCCAATCCTCATTAAACCCTTATCCTTTAACCCACCTTGTGGCACCATAATAGATTCCCCCCGGGCCCCTCTGCTCTCCTCTCACACACTAATAAAATATATATCATCAGGGCTCCATCATAATGCAGATGCCCTTGGGTAACCCTGCGGGGGGGGGGGGGGGGGTCACTCTGGACCACTGGGCTTCATGACTAAGGAGGATGGGAGGGACTGGAGGGGGGTGCAGGTTAGTAGCTTTGTTGTTCCTTTCTGAAATTGAATGAGGTGAATGAGACTTTATGAGATGTTTCACATCGCTGAGAATCAGGGTCAGGATATATATATTCTGTAGCCAGGTTGACGTGTGTGTGTGTGTGTGTGTGTGTGTGTGTGTGTGTGTGTGTGTGTGTGTGTGTGCAATAAACCATTACAAATCTAAAATATTAATGATGATTATGTTCTTGAAGGGCTGGTGCAGCAACCAGGTGCAGGGCTTTCTATAAAGTAGCCTACTATGAATAGTAGCCAATGAATGCTGTGAAAAATTATCCTGGATTCACTGGGCCTGTGGGGCTCTTGGAATTTCCACTCGGTCAAACAGAAATGCAGTCTCAGTAGTACAGTACACATTTCATGTCTGTCAAAGCAAGCAAAGAAAAACAAAATGCTGCAGGCCCCCTGGTATCCACCCACGAAAATGGCTAAAAGAGAGCGAATAGTTACATAAATAAAAGCCCATGGCGAGCAGACTTACCCTGCAGGGTTTACTGGAGTGCTTGTGGGTCAGATCGAATTTCCCTTTTATTTCTTTCAGGGCCTGCTCCAAGTGACTCTTCTCTTCCTTCCCAGTGTAGTCCGGATCCAGAAGCACATAGGCCCGCCAGTTGGCAGAGTCGAACCCCCAGTGGACTGTTCGGTTCTCCAGTCTCTTGTGACTGTGGACCACAAACTTGTGAGGCGGGTACATCAGCCTACAGTCCATGCACTGGATGCACGCCGCACTGGGGCCGGCGTACAGTTCCGGGACAAACAAACCTTTGCACTTGCCGAAACACTCGTGGTACACTTTGAAGCTCTTCTCCGTCCTCTCCAGCTCCAGGGAGCCGGACAGCTCCTTGTTGCAGTGGGGGGGAAAGGTACCGCCGTAGATGAGAGCGTTGCACAGTCGCTCAGCATCCGTCTGCGTGATCAGCCCGCAGGACGGGGCCGAGAAGGGCAGGATGCCCACGACTTTGAGGATCTCCAGCTGGTCCGCGGTGCACCGGGAGCAGTAAATGTGGAGGTCGTCGCACACCGAGTTGATCTGCTGGAGGGAGAAGTCCCGCAGCACGCTGTTGAGGATCTGCGGCAGACAGAGGCGCTTCTCCCCGCCGACCACGAAGCAGGAGATGGGCTCCCGCTCCAGGACCGTCTCGCATCGCTCGGTGGAGCGGTCGGACGGAATGAAGAGCGGGCCGGACATGACCTGCGGCGGCGTGGTCTGCGGGGGCGCTCCTCCGGGCAGGTTGAGCATCAGCTCGCCCGTCTTGCCATCCTTACTGAAGAGGATGTCTTGGTGCCACCGGGCGGAGAACGCCGCCGGTCCGCCGAGGGAGCGCATGGAACTCAGATGAAACTGCTTCAGAGTTTGCTGAAGTCCGGGATGGGGCTGGAAGCTCGTAGCCTCCATGTTTTTACCGATGCAGAAGTCGACTTCAAACTTATTCGAGAAGAATATGGCCTGAATCTCCCCCGCAAAAAAACCCAAAACAAAACAAAGTTGCCGTCAGTATCCGGATCCGCTACAGAACTCGATGCGTCCAGCGAAGCGCATTTCCATGTCACTCGAGTAGATTCCCAAGGTGTCCATTCAGAAAAATGAACACCGCCGTAACGCTCGCGCGGACTCCTCTGGTAGACAGACGCGATTAAAGTCCACAGGACAGGTCCACAACTCACACACAAGTAATAATAAGCAACAACATCCGATCCACTATGGCTCTAATGTCCTCCACTGCAGTCTAAATGTGAGCCCGAAATATTCTGCTCAGTCTGGCGTACTCTCCCTGTCTGTCTCCCTCCCTCGCTCAAAACCCAATGTGTGAATCTCTCTCTCTCTCTCTCTCCCCGTCTCTCTCTCTCTCTCTCTCTCTCCCCGTCTCTCTCTCTCTCTCTCTCTCTCTCTGTTTGTTTGTGTCTGGCTCAGTCATTGAATCCCGGCCAGGAATGTGACTGACTCCCCGGGCTGGCTGTTCCCTCAACTAACCACCCCCCTCTGCTACATGGCAGCTGCAAAAGCAGCACAAAAAAAGAAAAGGGAAAAAAATTGAGAAAGATATTTTTTTTATCTCTTCAAAAAGATGAACTAAGGGTTGACTTGTTTTTTTTTCTTTAAGTGAAATTATACAGGCTATAATAATAACCATAATAAATTGATAAACCTGTAAAAAATAATCAAACGTTTTTCCCCCATTTCTTATTTTATCCTAGAACTTGATTCATTTTCTCATTTCATTTTATCTTTAAAGACGGCAGAAGTCTCCCTCGGTCATTAGGGTGTGCGTCTATAAGCCCTTTTTTAACCTTCAGTCAAAGTTCTGTGCAAATGACCAATATAAAATAAATCTTTACTAGTCTTTACTATCATGTCGCATCATGGACATTTCACATTGGTCTGGCCATTATGCACCACTCGGGGGCGCCAAATGTCCACAATAAGTATACTAATACAGAGGCGGCTGAAGGGAAGTACTTACAGTGATGAATATGGTAATAAAGTTGATAAGGTACAAAATGATGAATTAGATAAATCATACCTTTAAAACGCATACAGCGTTCCTCTGAGACCTTGAAAAGTAAACCTACAATTACATTATTTACTAGTCTTGGCTGTAGCTGCCATACACCTGCATTTCAATCAGGGGATCAATGATGGTTTATGTTGATCTTAAAAATAAATTAATAAACAAATATATATAAATATGCTGGCATAATTTATAAGTAAGTAATTATAAACAAAATGAAAACGGAGCAATAACTTTTATTTGATTAAAATCAAACATAGAGGTGTGATAAAAACAGTAGCAGGTATTTGTCCTTAGAACCTATGCCCATTATAAGTTAGTTAAAATAGCCACAGGAATAAATTATTTAACAGATTTTCCCCTGATTTTGCAACTAAAATCTAGCCTTAACATGATCCTAACAAATGCTGTAGAAAAACACATCTATTCAATAGATTATACAAATATGAATTATGGCATACACAAAAGGCTTTGGCAAAGTCTTTGCTAGGCACTTGTAAGAGAGAACTCTGTTTAGAAACATTAATGTGATTTGAATGAATAAGTAATGATTTACCATGGGCTAAAGGGCTATTAGACATGTAAAACAAAAGCAGACATTTGGAACATATACATGTGCTGATAAAGGTTGTGGAGCTTGCCCTTGATGGCTACAGTGTTGTATGCGGAGCAACATACTAAGATCCCACTGTACAGCATATGGAAAAGATCATGACATCCTCAAGACGCTCAGTGGTCTGGGATTTCACCGTTTATAAACAAACCAAATGCTTAAGTATGCCCTCAGTATCTTTCTGTTCACTAAACAGATCTCCCTATCCATGTAATTTATTACAATGCCTGTACCATTTCATAATTTCCCCCGGTAATAGGCATCCATTTCCCCCAGAAGTAAAACATATCATGACAGGTGTGACAAACTAATCACATTCACACCGACACAATGTATAATGCAGCAACTAAACTCAATAAATATGGATGGCAGCATGGCACTGTCTATGTTTCCACAAATAGCAAGAAAGACTGTAGCTTCGAAATGGGGGTTCTATGGGAGTCCTTGAAATTAAAAAGTTAAGAACCACTGTAATATACTATATTTGTGGTGTCAGTTGGTAATGAAGCCATTCCCAGCCTGACCTCACACACATTGCAGCATTTCTAGTCATTATTTTCGAAAACAGCTCTTCAGATATGTTGTCATTTGTCCCTCTGAACCAGATATAGTGCCGTTGATCAAAAGCAGTTCTCCGCTCTAGGCTTCAAGAGGCGCTATGCTAACTCTGGCATCTTATCGTCGTACTGCGGTGGTGGAGTGATGGGTTCGATCGTCACTGGATTCTGGGTTGGACTGCGGATGTGGAGCCGGAAGTCTTTCAGATGCAGTTTGTCTGACTTGATCCTCCGTATCCGGAGGGGACGAAGTATCCTGCTGGCTCGGCTGCTACTGCGAGTGGGCTGGTTGGGGTTGGGGCTGGCGCTGGCGGCAGCAGCAGGAGAGGCACCGCTTAGGGCTTCATCAGCAGCCGGACTGGTTGGGCTGGTTGCCGATTCCACACGAGGAGCAGGGTCGTTCCTGGGTTCTTCTGCCCCTTCGTTTTCCACGGCGGCGATGATGTCCTCGTAGGATGGCAGCTGGGAGATGCTGTTCCGAAGGTTGCTTTCGCGGACCGGGTACTGACCGCTGCCAACGGCCTCCTCGTAGCTGGGTACGCCGTATGCAGCAGTAGGATTCTCCTGTCTGAAATGGGACACATGAGACAAGACCTAGAAAGTAAGGAGTCTGAAAAAACTGCCAGCTTCACAATCATCAGCATCAACTGTAAGTCATGCAGTCATGTCAGATCGTAACAGCACAACAGTAGAGGCTCAGGAGCTTGTATAAATCATAGCTATACACATACAGTAGAAAACCGTATTGGCTGCTCACTGGAGCAATGCGTCAACTTGGCTGCCCTATCGGTTGGGGCACGCCGAGTCTCCTACTGTATGTCTATTGAAGCAGGAAATCATTCCATAATTAAAATCCTCATTTTAGGGTTGGTTTATTTACAAATGCCAGACAAGTAGCTGTGTGTTATTATGATACAATGAATTAGGCAATGTTTAGTTTCCAGGTACTTCCAGGACTCAAGCATATTGTTTGCAGTGTAGTTATGGAAAGTTGCCCCTACCAATGGCATTGATTTACAATCCAGTGCCAATGTGAGGTATACCTATATTATGTCTATAGGTATCAGCACTCACGTTTCTTCCTGATCCCCAGTCACTTCCGTAAGGGGGGCTCTCGATGCAGCTGCTGCTGCTGTTTGCTGCCTGCTTCTGTCCTGTTGTTTTCGCTTATTTCTCACTCCGAGGCAAATGGCCAGGAGCAGCATGGCGACCCCTGCTCCAACAAGCACAAGGGCCACAGATGAGGTGCTTTTGCCATCTAGTTTGCTCTCGTCATTCTCCCCATCATCATCATCCCCTGGCACTGTCGTAAAGTTGCCCGGCGAAGGTGTGGCCTCTGAAGCTTCAATAGCCAAGGGTACCACGGTCCATACGATCATGACAATGCCCAGGGCAATGAGACCAACCCCTAAGGCGCACAGGGCATAATGGGACCCTGAATTGCTAGAGCTGGAGGATCTGGAGGCACGCTCACTGTCCCCACATAGGCCCCGGCTGGAACACATCCTTGCAGGACAAAACCTTAGGAAAACAAAAACAACAAAATTCACATTAATGTGTGAGACCAAAATAAGTCAACTTGACATTAAGCACTTATGCCTAAATACTTATACAACCTACCTGTCGTACTTGAACACGTCGCATCACGGCACGTTGTGAATTTAGAGTGGCTATTTTACCATTTTTGTTTTTTAATTGGGAAATGTAGGGCATATTGTACTGTATATGGATATGCCCAAAATAGGGATGCCACACTGATTCATACATTTTTTTCAGATGACAAATAAAAACAGATGCACTCTGGGTGCATGGGCCTTCAAAGTGGTCAAAGTGCAGATGGACCAAAAATAGGAAAAAAAATGTCCAAAACTTCAATGTAGTACTTTCATTTGTGCACAAGATGGCGAAGTGCTATAATAGTCTGAATGCAACTAAAAATGCACTCTGAGAGATGTCACACCTATCTTCATTATAGTATTTAAACTATTTATTATATTGTTAATAGTATTCTAAAATATTGTAGTTGACTGGTAATGATCTTTTGTGACGATTTGGTTTGTGTCTTCAGGCTATGGCCCTTCCCTTACAACCGAAAACAATCCACAGTCACATTTGATCGAATAATTTGATCCAAACCAAATTAAAACAGTCAAGTGTTATCCCTGTGAGAGACAGACGGATGGGCAGGTACAATACACTTTAATGAGTTATCCCTGTGAGAGACAGACGGATGGGCAGGTACAATACACTTTAATGAAAATCGGCTTGGAGCATCAGTTATGGTGCCATAAAGAATTCCAAAATCAAGGGAACTACTTTAAATTACAAATTTGATTCACAATAGTCTGAAAGTGTGCAAATACACTCCTGTGCATCTCATTAAAATGAAAGATTGAAGATTTCAAAGCGATTCTGAACATTTTGTTCAGCATGGCTGAATAAATGTTATGAAACTTATAATTACTTCATGGAGTTCCCAGAGAGCCGTTGCGACAAAGTATGGCCAACAAGTATGGTGGAAGACAAGTCCTAACATGAAAGATGAGAACTGGAGAGACAGTTAGAGAAAGAATGAAGTGACACAGAACTTAACTATGTCAGTATTACTATTAGTCCACACGAATTTAGACCAGAATTCTCACACGATTCTCATTTTTTTAAAGCCGTGAAATTAGCCTCAGGTCAAGGTACCAAATCTTGGAAAAGAGGATCGTTCCTCATCTTCAGTCCATAAGCTGAATCACATCTTTACATCCTAAACTCCTACATTACATTACACAAGCGATGAATGACTACCAGTACCAACTGACAAACAGAAACACAAGAAACTTGCTGTTCAAACAAAATAAGAACCTGTTCGTCGAGCAGGCTTTTGACCTTGTTCTCCAAAGTGAACCTACAACAGATTTGATTGGCTGAGCAATGCGTGTACCGTAACCCCATAGCGATATTTTGATTGGCTGAGCACGGAATGTGATATTCAAAACCAGAGCAGAACTCCCACCACGGGAAATTGTGAACTATCCCTTTAAGCTGAAAATGTTTGGGAACCAGTCTGAAGTACAGGAATTTCTGGAAGTTGCTGGTTGAGCTCAATAGATGGAGGCTGGCACGCTGCCACGTTGTATTCTGCTGCACTTTTCTTGATTCTGCACGTCTCTGGGCTATCGGGTAGGGTGGCATGACAGATACCCTCATCCTAGCCATCTGGATTATGCCAAAAGATGCATTCAATCACCCCATAACTATGTAGGGAAATGTGTTATGGTCTGGTGAGACTATTTGTGGATTTTTGTGGCATCATTCTGCTCTTCAGCTGGGCAAGATCCCTGTGAGGGCAGATCACAGAATCGGATGAGTCACCAAATATGGCGTAGAGTCGTAGACATGATCTAAAAACTACTGGCTAATGTAGTAGATTTCCTTGTCAGGACCTTGTACATCAATTGGGATGCCATGAAAGAAAGGAGAAGAGGAAGTTGGTGAGGGCTTTAGGCCCAAATAAAAATGTAATGACATGTAATGATAAAAATTTGATTGGCTGAGTAATGTGTGTACTGTGTACTCAATAGCGATGATTTGATTGGCTGAGCAATGCTGCGTATACCCCACAAATATGTGTTTACCTGTATGTAGGGGAGAGAGCACGCATATTTAGTTATGCATGTGTATTGTGTAAGGCAGATTTAGGGAGGACCCATTCACTGGAACCTTTCAGGGGCCCAGCCATTTGTTGGCTGATATACTGTTGATGATATACTGTTCCAAAACAGTGGGTTGGGGACTCATTTGTGGGTCACAGACATTTTATGGGTTGCGAGTGAAATTTCCTATTTTGTGGTTAATTATTACTTCAAAAGAATCCCCCAAAATAAAAAAGTTTTAATAAGAAATAAAATCCCAAATAATTCCATAGATAAATCAAAATGTATCTAGGGTCCATAAATAAGAAATAACTTTTAATTAATAAAAAGTAGTGGAAATAGCAGATCACGTTGTGAGTCCAGGGGAGACATCAGTTTTCAATTTTGGGTCTCGAGCTAAAGTTTGAGAACCACTATAAAGTAACTTGGAATCATCGCTGAACACTAGATGTGGGTTTAGGCAACTTTGTGTCAACTTGATTTGCTTGGCATTAATGTGAGAGGGCTGTGTGCGCAATTATGCATTGGAGATGCATTGTGATGAGCACAAGGGACGAAAACGACGTTTACGTTTAGCTGAGGCCCGGCCTTCTTTTCCATATCAGAAGTGGGCTGGTCAAGACAATAAAAGCCAGGGCTTGTCCCAGTCCAGTCTGTATGTCACAAACCATTGCTTGGTTATAATTATTCTAACATGACCCAAAGTACACATCCATGTTAATCAAGACCTGCCTCCAGATAAGGAAAATCAATGTATTTAGATTAGACCATACTGCTAAAGACATCATAAGTATCACAGTATCAGCAGATATTGACTTAAATGTATCGAACCAATATTGACACTTTCTGTCTCTCTCCACTGTTCTGACCAGATGTCCCCATTTGTCCAGGACTGTCACGGTCGTCCAGGAAATGTCATGGTTTTCAACATTCTTAGTTAACAATAACAAAGCTCTACGTCAGACGGTCTGAAGAAGAGCAATGCAAAGGGAGCTACTAACTGTTAACCTCTTTGATCTCAGTTCACTTTGGGGCCGGCACCTGATTCATTTATTGAATACTTTAACAGTGCCGTGCAGTTGCAGAAAGAAAGCACAGGAAAGTACATACAAGGTCTGCTAAGAGGATTTAAAACTCAAGAAAGTTTCCATTTGGGGTCCTTCATATTCAATTCTGCCGTCAAGAGGTCTTTTGGATGTGCAAAACTAATCTTTGATCAACCTGTATGGTTTCAAGATTCTAATTGAAATTCACTACAGACATTTTTAATAACGTGTAGTGTAGGTTTTATGTATTGTTCATGCAGAAGTTTGAGTATAAGTTGGTACTCAAAGCATATTTGCTTATTGCCTTCTTGAATGATTTAGCCAACAATACTGATTGTGTCCGGATAGCTTACATGGTCTTCTTTTTCTCAAGTTCAGTCTTCCATGTTTCTATGGCTTATTATTGCCTTCCTGCTTGGTCCCGCCTTATCGCTGCTTGCAGCGATTGATCTTTTTCTAGTTTTTGTTTGTTGGAAGATGACATTAAAGATGGAACATGCATGACATTTACAGTATATAGGTATTTGTCTTTCTTTACGTTTTAAAAACCTGCGATATCACAAGGATGTGTATTTCTTTATAACTTCTGTACCTACCAGTATACATACACACAATACATTGTGTATAATTATAATTATTGAGAATAGATCTTTATGGAATTGAAAAGACCATATTTGACAAATAGTAGATTTGCCTAGATTACAAATAGTAGATTGCTTGACCCCATTCGGGTCAAGCAATATTGTGAATTTGTGATTGTATTAGTTTTGCCAAAAAAGAATCATAGTTCCAGCCAGGCTACGTATGGATGCCTTTTGGTCAGTCCAGTCAAATTCACAGGATATTGCTGTTTTTTAAGTTGTTCTGAAATCTCAATTTGCTTTTGCTTTAAAGTTTTTTAAGTGCACATGTCATGGTCCATTCAGAGAGTTGGAAAGCCCCCCATACTGTGTAGAGTCACCGTCTGGCTAAAAAGAGACATGGCTGGCAAACTCCTTCAAGGTGTTTTAATCCTTCATGGCTTCATTCAACTTTTCTTCTAAAGGTCGTATACTTGTAGGTCATGGAATAACGCCACTGATGTTTAACAAAGGCTAGAGCAAAAGCACTCAACTTTTAGAAGCCTATTATTTGTCCTTAAATGTAAGACTAGCCTGTGTTTATAAGGGCCCCGTTTCCTCTCAGTACGATTCACACGCGCGCACAAACGTAACATTATACATGGATACACGTTCTTATGATATACCGGTATGCAGGCTGCGGCGAAAGTCTACTACCAGAACTATTAAAATCGTTTGAAAACTTTCGCGTTAAAATAATGTTTAAGAAGCAAAACCGTTCTTCTTGAAGTTAAGGAAGAAGGAGCAGCCCTATATCAACCATGGCACCACTTACAGCAAAACACACACAACACAAACGGTCTCTACTAAAAACCGTGTGCGCTTTGCTGTGCGTTTTGTGCGCAATTGCAGGTGTTGTGGAATTTGCGATATCTACACTACCAAAATGACAATTGGTAAATATCAAAAGCGACCTTACCTTTTTCCCCACAACGATCACCGCCCAAGGAAGGACTTCCCTGTATTCGATGGGTGGCACTGGTTACCTGAACCTGAAGCATGCAGGTGTTTTCAGGAAGATGACACAGAGATCATGGAACTACTGACTGACTGATAGCGCGTACAATTAATGACAAGTTGACAACCAACAGTGTAAACAACATGCGTCCACTATAAATGCCTTCACGTGCAGGGGGTAGGTACAGAGAGTCTGTTCGTACAGTGCCAAGTTTCCCCCCCACTAGTAGAACGTAAAGAAAATATTAGACAGGAACTTTGTGCGGCTGGAGAGAAGACACCGCCCCCCGGTTGTAAAGTGTGTAATGTGTGTGGGCAGGGATTCCCCCGTGGTCCTAGTGCTGGTTATATCAAGGGCAATTTAAAACAAAAGTACATCATGTTAGGTGATGAACTGTGATTGCGAGCACAATCTATTGATTCTATTCTGTTCTTTAATGATTGTGTCATGACTCATTGAACATTGAACAGCACTAGCATATTCAATGAATGGATAGGCCTACACTACAGGAGGACATTATTTACAGCATGAATGTGTTGACCGTAGTTTTCTATTGGCAAATTGGCCAAACTGTATGTCATGTATGTATTTGGTTAAAATGGGTGGGGTTTAAAAAAAGGCAAAAGCTTGCTCTGGTGCACTGGCCTAAAAGTGGGTCCTTAAAAACTGCTAAAACGTCTGAAATGTATGTATGTAGGTATGTATGTATGTATGTGTGTAGTATTTAAAAGGGGGGGCTTTTTAGTAAAAAGCCCAGCCCAAAAAACCTTCATATATTTAAAACAAATCCAAAATAAGGTTACCAGTGAAGGGCAAAATGCCTATTCACTGGGGACTATGCAAGGCAGAGGCGTCCACCCCCCTGAGTCCAAGTTAAGCTAGACCGCATACCTAAACCAATGTCCGAAATGTCTTCTAAAACCCAAGGGTAAAATGGATATAAAAATAGACAGTAATAAAACAACCTAAAACCATAAAGGAGTAAAAGTTCACAGCAAGGCCTGGAAACCATTTATTGATTGGACAGATAAAAGAACAGATGTATGTATGTATGTATGCATGTATACATACATACATACATACACAGTTTGGCCTATTTGCCAAGGGCAAACTGCCTATTCACTGGGGACTATGCAAGGCAGAGGCGTCCACCTCCCTGAGTCCAAGTTAAGCTAGACCGCATACTGTACCTAAACCATGGTCCGAAACCATACTCTAAAACCCAATGGTAAAATGGATATAAAAATGGACATTAATAAAACAACCTAAAACCATACAGGAGTAAAAGTTCACAGCAAGGCCTGGATACCATTTATTTATTTTACAGATAAATGAACAGAAAAGGGATAAAAATCAACTTCTTTCATTTAGACCAGTGGGTGTTACAGTTTGTAATTTTTTGAGTTTCCGCTGTCCACTGGTCCATCGGACTCCACATTCCAGACCTGAAATGATGAGGTTAGCGATAGGATGGGATTGAAAGTGTGTGTACAGAGTTGTGTGTATGTCTGCTCGTTGGATGTGATATAAGTGTTGTTTGAGGCGTGTTTCTAGTGTGTGTCCGGTTTCTCCTATCACCTATGTAGTGTTTATGACATTGTGTGCAGGTGATGATGTAGACTATATTGGGGGTGGTCAGAGACAGGGGATCCGTGATGGGGGAGGAAGTGTGACTATGGGGGTTGTTGATGAATTTGCGGGGTTTGAAATGGAGTGTATGTGACTGTGGGGGCTTGGGAGGTAAAGTGGAAAATTTGGAACGCACAAGGAGGTCTCCCAGGTTCCTATTATCTACACTGATATGTGATATCCAAGCTGTACACTGAAAAACTTTACATTGTATCAAAGTGATGTTTCTTCATTAATTCCAGCAGAGCAGTGGTGAATTTAGAAGTCAAACGAGTTTAAACCCATCTAATCTTCCCGCTTGAACCTATACCTTCACCTTGCATGTTGACAAACCTGTTCTGTGTGGATTTACCTTCTAGTGTAACTGCAAATCGTTTGTCACTGCAGTTAAAATGTTGGGTTCCTAATTCCTATATGAATTAGGCTCACATTTTCTTGGATCGAACATAATCTACTTATGTAGGCCTATGTATTGACAATTTACTTCTTAAACATAAATAGTCGTGTTACCATTTTTGCCAATACAATGTTTATAATAAACTGATTAATGCAATGTAAAACGGCAGTGTATTTGCCTCAGTTTTACACATTGCTCAAGTGCTGTATGTCATTTTATTGATGATAATCTACTGGTTAGGGGTAGTAAAGCTGTTAACATTTGCTCTTGAATAAACAGATGTGGAATGTTTAATTGCTGGAGTGTACATATATGCTATCTTAAGGTACAGTCCTGCGTGGTAGCATTTGCAGTCGTGATTTGCTGAGAAAATCCTGACAGAAATGATAATAAACCATCCTTGTACATGCTTTATATACATGTGCTATTTTACCAAAGGCGAAGCTCTGCTATGGTATTTGCCATAGCAGACGAGTTACCGCTCGTCAATGTAATGATGACAAGCCTTGCACCGCACCTTATATCACATCTAATTCTAGATTAGAAACCTCCAGCCTACCCTAGGCTCATTTGTTCATATGGTATGGGAATGTCCGGGGATCTACGAGTTTTGGGGAAGAGTTACAAGGACTTTGACAGACCTATTGGGGGTGCAACTTCCGATGGATCCATTTGTACACCTGTTAAACGATGACTCTAGGTTACCTCTTACGGCAAAGACACGCAAGGTCTGGTTGGCTGGGCTTACGGCAGCCAAAAAGATCATAGCCCAACGCTGGAATCCCCCACATGACATTTCAAAAACACATTGGCTACGAAGCTTTCTGGACATTGCTTACCTGGAACTGTCATCGGCAAGGATTAATCAGGCCCAAGAGGGCACAATTTCAATGTGGGCAGACCTAATATTAGACCTGAAAGACTTACTGACCCGGTGATATTGTAATTGAGGTGTTGTGGGTTGATTGTTCTGTGAATAGGATGGGGAGGGGGAGGGAGGGGTTTCTCTGTGTGTGTGTGTGTGTGTGTGTGTGTGTGTGTGTGTGTGTGTGTGTGTGTGTGTGTGTGTGTGTGTGTGTGTGTGTACGTGCGCGCACACGAGTATGCATGTGAGAGAATGTTTTGAGTTCAATTTTATACACTGTATAATGACTGTGCTCTATGTTTTGTTCAAAAAACAAATAAAAATTGAATGAGAAAAAAAAGAAACCTCCAGCCTACTGTACATCCCTCCCGTCACATGTATAGAGAGCTGGTGGTGACTTGAGGTGCAAAAAAACAGAGCTGTCTGGACTTGACTGGACAGAGTAGCAGACAATAACTATGGAGTCAGCAGCACATCATCAGATTCCCCACTCACTCTGCAGTATCTCCAGCAGCATCATTTGTTGACTCAGGAGGCTTCCTTGCGCAGCTTCTGTGATGTTACATGACCTGCATTTCTATAGGTTCAATTGCACGGGGCGAGCAGTAGCTCAGCTGGAGGCAGACCGCCGCCTGAGAGCCACGGGATTAGCCCGGTTCGATCCCTGACTTCCAAACTGCTCCCAATGAGCAGGTGGTGTCTTGCGATGTCAGTGTGTGAATGTAATTTACCTTGTAAAGTGCTTTGGCTAAAAAGTGCTATGATGACCATGTACAAAAGAAAAGTTAAATGTTTAAAGAACATTTTAATACTGAAATACTATATTGTGTATACACATACTGCACTGAAAATAACTACCGTATACATTTAATAGCTCATACGACTGATTTCACATACAAAGGAGAAAAGTACAGAATTTCATCAGTTATATATATTATTATTTAATTTAACCTATTAACTACATCAGTGTGGTTTCCAGGTTATAGCAAAATGGACAGTATAAAAGGCATTTGGATATACATGTTTAAACATTGTGTGGTCAGTACAGAAGCTTTATTTTTAATAGCAAAAATAGCATGCTCACAAGTCACAACTCCTTGTGATGTGATGAAGTACAGGGAATGTGGTCACCCCCCCCCCCCCCCCCCTGTTTATTTTACAAATTGAACTGGGCATGTAGCACAGTTTGAATTCCCGTTGAATCAGTCATCAGTCTGGTGATTAGGTTCCATGCTTTGTATAGGGGCAATCTGTCAGTATAGTAAACAACAATGTCATTCAAACAGTGCTGGCGGTTCAGACGTTGGCGATTTCAACACTGTTGTAGGTGTACATGGGGCTTCTCTTGGTCCTTGGCACAACTTGCACTCTGGCCTCTCTAGGCAGAGATCCACAGCTGCCATGGAAACCCAGGCCTCGCTCCACTGATTGGCTGTTTGAATGCAACCTCAAAGGACTCTGGAAGAAAGGCAAGTGTGAACAATCAGAGAAAAACACATATACAGTATACACATATACACATTATACACAGTATACAAATGGACCCAATGAGACCATACACATACTGTACTGTAGGCATCATTTGAAACACCCACTGCAGTCTCCTTGCTATTAAATCAATAAATGCAGGTTGGTTGTGAAAATAATAACACACCCTGCCAGATCTTCTCCTCAAACACTCCCGCTCCATGATGTAATGGTTTGCAATGGCAGGGGAATGGCAGGAGGAACTTGAGGTCTCACTGTTCTGCTCACCACAGCTGTGAAAGTAAACCATCGAAAGAAGTTCATCACTTACTGTAGTAGTTTACTGTTTTTGAGTTATTCTGTCTTTTCTTGCCTTTATTGATGGTTACAAGTGTAGAGACAGAGGAAACAGGATATTTTTTATTTTATTTTTTCGAAATTACACAAATTCATGGTGAAGTGTGCTTGTGTGTTTGGGAAGGTCTGATTCTGATAATGTACCTTGAAGGTATGGAGAGGGATTTCATCTCTTCATACAGGTGTCGATGCAGCATGTGTTTGTTACTAGGGATTCCCAGGGCCCTGGCCATAGCTTCTGTGTCAAAGGAGGCATCCAGAGCCATCATAGCTCCATGGACTCCTTTGCCTTGAAGACCATCTGCATACTCCTGAAGGTCAAGCACAGTGGACATGATGTTTTCTTTCTTTAAAAGAGCAGGAGCTAATTATCGCGTGTTCATGTCTCTACCCAGCAATGACTCATATTTGGTGAGCGACATGGTCGTATGACAAAAATAGGCTTAAACCACGGTTGGAGATGATAGATTATAGTCTCTGAATCTATACTAGTGAGTCTAAAAGTATAGCGGGTACTGGGTGCAGATATGGATAGCTATCGCCTGTGGTCAGCTATACAAATCCTCGTTAATTCAATCAGTAAAACCAAGGAGATGGTTGTGGGTTTGTGAAAGCTATGGCAGAGAATAACAGTACATTTTCCATAATGATCAACGGGACACTAGTGGAGAGGGTCAGCTGTTTTAAGTACATCGGTGTGCACATAACTCGGAAACAGCACCTGTACCACCTGCAGTCAGCTGAGAAAATTCAAAGAATATCCTCTACCCTGCTACAAAGCATTCCGACAGGGGGCTATCGCCTTTAGGAATGGAAATAGCTCCTCTTGGGACCAGTGAGCCATGGAGAGGGTGGTGTGCTTGACCGACCACACCACTCCCTACAGGACAGCTTGTGCATCACAAAAAATCAGTTGGATGAAACTAGACAAGTCAACTGTTATTTTTCTTCTATATTATACACAAATAGTTTATTCATAACCAAGGTATGCTGTGTGGAATTTATATGGTCATATATCTATTTTTATGGTGATTTTTATTTCAGTAGCCAAGTACAAAATATACAAAATTGTATACTATAATTCATACTTTTATATCGTGTGTGTGTGTGTGTGTGTGTGTGTGTGTGTGTGTGTGTGTGTGTGTGTGTGTGTGTGCGCATGCGTGCGTGCGTGCAGCCTTTGTTCCTTGTTCCACTTTCGCGTTGGCAATGTTAACGTATATGTTTTCTCATGCCAATAAAGCCCTTTGAATTAAATTGAATTGAATTGCATGTTCCAGTCTGACCTGTAAAAGCCACTAGTGAAGTGAGTGTGGTCATTGACCCCTCCTCCCTCCCACCCACCTTGAGGTCTATGTCTGTGACCCACTTCATCACCCGGTGACATGTCCAAACAATGAGGTCCTGATCCTGCTGCTCACATCGAGCCTGGCGGGTCTGCAGGGCCTGTGGAAACACAACGCACAGATAACCACACCAGCATAAATATGGCAGAGGCCAAGGAAAACACTGAGCCATGGATGGGCGGAGGATGTGTGTGGTCACTCAGACTGGACGCTGCAGGCTTCTCTGTGTGCGCACACTGCACATCGTGTGTGTGTGTGTGTGTGTGTGTGTGTGTGTGTGTGTGTGTGTGTGTGTGTGTGTGTGTGTGTGTGTGTTGTAACATTCAGTTGGCTTATGCAATGCCTGGTTGGTACCACAAGGTGGTGCTTCATTTTGTGTTTGCTGTTCTTCTGTGTGAGTACAATACACGTGATGTCACTTCCACTATATTCTCAGTCTCTGCTAGCACTCTACTATGTTCATGTTCATAACTAAATAATATATATAAGTGCCATGAGCCTGGCTTCATAAGTTCATATGGTCGATGTTTACATTATTGGCTGCTAAATAAACCAGCTGTGTTGTATGCTGCTATAGTCTTCTATTCCTGTTCCCAACAGTGTGTGAGGGCATACCCCCACAAGTATAACTTCAGAAATAAACAATGTCCTGGTCCTCACTAGATAAATGGTTGATTTATAGTTTAAAAAAAAATGTTTTGAGTTATACACGCTTGCTTAATAATCAAAATATTTAGGTTAGGGTTAGGAAAAGGCATTGAGAAGTTAAGAGTTATGCCTGTGTGTGTGTGTGTGTGTGTGTGTGTGTGTGTGTGTGTGTGTGTGTGTGTGTGTGAGACATGCGTGTGTGTGTGTGTGTGTGTGTGTGTGTGTGTGTGTGTGTGTGTGTGTGTGTGTGTGTGCGTGTGTGTCATGCTATTCGGACCTCTTTGTCAAAGTTGAGCGTCTGCAGCAGCTGGATGGCCAGCAGGAGGCTGGTCTGGTGGGACTGCTCACTGATGTCCAACAGTCTCTCCAGGTCTCTGCGGCTCAGGGAGTTCAGCACCCGGCCGTCCACCAGGTGAGTGTGGAAGGTCTGGGAGTACTGTGGCAGGCCCACGTCACTCAGCCATGTGTTGGCCACCCAGTGGTGGTCCATCTCTGACGCTTTTGACAGCCTAATAGTGGATGATTATAGTCCATTATTAGCCATAGTAGGGATTAATATTGATTGGAAATATGGACGTCTGTTCGACAGTGCAATGAATTTAGTCTGAGGAAATCAAGTAGCACTTTAAGTAACCCATTGTCAACCTTATCTTCATTATAACAGAAACCTATACCAAATTAATCAACGGTAGGCAAGTTTGGTCATTTCAAACAAGATTTAAAAATGTATTTGTATGTTTTGTTTTATTGATGCTTGAACAATTTAACTTATTTATCCTGTATCCTGCAATTCTCTCTTCTGATTAGATCAAATACATTTCTGTTTATTAAAGAGCTGGAGAGACATGGAAACCCCTGTTACTGGACAAACACTAACAATCAGAATCAGAATATATCTATTTAACACTTTAATGTTAATGATAAAATATTACTTATTGTACTTTTACATTACCTGAGCATTTCCATTTTTTGATAATGTATACTTCTACTCCCAAATAAATAAAAAATATTGTGAAATGAGCCATTCTAGTACCGTAGGCCTACTTGTATTTTACTGTAAGTATACTTTTATATCTTTACTCTAGTACTTCTTTCCTTTTGCCTTTAGTCCCCTCTGACCTCCCAGTTGACATGGTCTTCAAGGAGGAAGGTGCACACATGTGAGTAAAGGGTGATTTATACTTAGCCTATAGATCTGTCACCAGATCTGTCACCAGATCTATAGGCTCAGAACTTGCAGATCTGCTAGTAGAACTGCTCAGTAGGTAGAGCACTCACTTTTGGGCCATCACAGGTTTGATCAGCGGCAACTCAGCGTATGAGTAGTACAGCTTGGGTGTGGCAAGTTGTATGGCAGGTACTGGGAGCTGATAGTAGGTGTTGCACACTATCGCCCTACTCTAGTGCATTGCAATCTGGGAACCCATTCGGGAAAATAAATACAAAATAAAATAAAAGAATATAATATAATAATAGTTTGTTTTTCCTTTGTTTTTGTCTTTGAGGGCAGGAACTCAGTTTTGCTCGTCCCCTTTCTTTAATAGTCCACTTCCTTCTGGGTGCTTCTGTGTTTATTCCTACTAACAACACCACTACATGCTTCGGGCAGTGGTGCTAACAGAGCAGAAGTCTTGAGAGATTAAGTGCATTGTAACGACGGGATAGACTCCCGCAATCTCCGACCAACTTATTTCCGGCACACAAGAGGAGTAAGCTGGCACTCACACTCGGTCCCCTCCGGCGCTCCTGTAATCCTCGATGGCCAGCCGGAGTTTCCTGTGGTGCAGGGGGTTGCTGATGCCCAGGCCCATCTCCAGGTCCTCATCTTTAAGCCCCAGCAGCACCTGCACAGTATTATTCATCACATCATGTCACAGCACTTGTTCTGCCTCACAGACCAGCACACCTCCAAACACATGCACTGGGGGCTATAGAGAGAGAAGAATACCACAGCTGGGTGCTGGGCTAAAAAATACTTTTAGTTCACAGATGGATTACTTGATGAAGATCCACAGGATCGAAACGTTGTCAGACAAATAAATAAAAATGTATTTTTTGTATTTTTATCTCAACAATTCAATTTAAGCGTTTATTTTCTTGTGCAACATTCTGTCTTGCAAAAATAGTGAAACCATCAGATGTGACCCTCTGTGAACTAGTAGATCTGCTATTTGAATCTATAAATGCATAATCCTAACCCTGACCCCGACCTCTTTATCATGAGGCCTGGAGACACCTCACTAGACGTCAGTCTCTCCATTTTGTGATGTAAAAACTATGGTAATAACTGCACACATACACATTCTTTGTTCCCCGTCACTGTATTGGCATTGGCATGCATTCATTGTGTACAGTACCTTGCCACTTTTGACGTTTTCCGAGCAGGCGCGCAAGTACATGGGCATCGCCATGACCAGCTCCAGCCAGGCTTGCACCGCTCCCGCCCGCCACAGCACCATGGGCGTGTTTCTAGTAAGCTCCGCCTGCTGGAGGCGGTCCAGCTGGTCCTCGCCATCAGACGGGCTCTGCTGTGTGAAGCTTGAGAATCTGTCACAGTCTGGATCGGTTCAGGGAGAGGTTTACGGCACGTGGCATAAAGGAAGGGTTTAGGGTCAGAGGGACATAGAGATCAAAATGACTCATCTGGGGTCAGGTTATCATCGAACCGGTCGGTGCTCTGTCTCCAATATTGTCATTGTCGGGCAGAAACTTTAACTTTTGATGTTTTTTCCAAAAAAGAATGCCCTTCATTCATCATACAAGAATGCCACACAAAAATAGAAGATCTACAAGCTCACAAGGCATTGTGAGCTATTTTCACCATTTAAAAACGTTTTTAAAATAATCATAAAAAAAGAACAAGGTTTCCACCCAATTGGAAAAACAATGTATTTAGCTTCAATAAAACCAAAAACTGAACTGAAACAGTTTTGTGTATTTACAAAACTACTAACTAGAATCATAGAGAAAATGTAAAAAAAAAAAAAAATTCAAAAGTCTTCATAAATAGCAGATTTGCAAGCCTGCGTGACGTTTTGTAGATCTGCTATTTTTCCGATCTTGAAAAACCAAACAAAAAACTAG
Source organism: Protomyctophum bolini (assembly GCF_963924005.1). Classification (NCBI taxonomy): domain Eukaryota; kingdom Metazoa; phylum Chordata; class Actinopteri; order Myctophiformes; family Myctophidae; genus Protomyctophum; species Protomyctophum bolini. Next base: position 37,685,998 of record NC_137863.1, read on the forward strand.
GTAACCCTTATAAATGAATCAAAACCAAACAGAAATTGAAAACAAGTAAAAAGAAAAAAAAGAAAAAAAACTATAACCTTGTTATCTCTGTAGATAACCTATTTGTGTCAAGTATAAATCACCCAAGATAGTATGTGCAACTATACTCCGGCACAATGAATGTTACACTGTCACATACATGTGGTATGCCTATTGCCTACATCAGAAATGAAGTGAAGAAAGTCAGTTGATGGCTATAGCGTACTCAGGCTTATGATATAGCCAGTAGATGGAGCCAGAGTGTTTCTCTGGAGCCATTATGTATTTAAAAGCACCTTATACTGTACAATGAATAGCAGAGAGATTATGTGGCTGAATAAAGTGAATATTTGATGAGCATGTAGAGATGTGTCAGTTCTCAGTACAGCATTGTGTTAATAAGTGAAGTTATGAATGAACCCCCAGTTCAGAAACAGAGACAGTTACTCACTGGTAGGTGCAGGGATACCGTCACAAATGGCAGGAGGGGAAGGAGAGACACGCTAGGCTAGGAACACAAGAACACATCACTCATGGAACACAATGCAGCGTCTATATTTAGTTGCTGGTTTTATTTTTAAAATATTTCATTTCAATCGTTATTCATTTTTGAAAATGATTAAACGTCCTGACCCAACTGCTTGCAGCAGCGGCAGCAAGACCATCTCATATGTGAAGTTTACCTCTTGTTCTATTTAAATAAAATACTTTAATAGATTTACTCTTTTTATGCAACATCTCCTAAATTACAAAACATTTAACAGAGAATTGTTTTGACCCCGAACGGGAGAAACAAGAGAGGGTTTTTTCTTTTACACAAAGCAAAACAACATCGACAACAAAAGGAAAAAAGGCCTGTGCATTCATAATGCAAACAAAGTAAAATAACGGTGGAGTTGGAAAGGGATGATTAACCACTTGAACCCCAGCATCCATATTCTGGTCGAACTACAAGCAATCGGCTATTTTAGGCGAAGAGAAGTGAAAGGCAGAAAAGTGGTCAAAGTACAGTCATGACTCAAGTCCCGTTCTCTAAAGGCCAGTCCACTCCACACCGGTGCAAATAGTCGCAATGTGCAACCAGTTGCAAGAAATTGCAACGCTCTAGACTCACCATGTTGCAGACCAGTGCAATTTGGGGATAATGGTTGCGTAGGTGTGGACTGGGCCTAAGACTAGAGGGTTTAAGTGGTTAACAGTGGATGGTTGAGATTGTTAATTTGACTGGTGAATGAATGGGCTTTTTCTAACCAAAGCAACACTGGTGACCATGCAGGGTTTTTTAAAGCTACAATCCATGATGTTTTGTACTGAATAAAACATTATTCTGACCAATCTTTGATGGAGTATGTTAATAGAATATATAGTGCATCTGCAGGGGTTGGAGGTGGTCTCCCTACAATGTAAATGGAGACAGTTATACCCTGGTGATGGGTAGTTGGTTGACAATGTCAATAAAGTTATTTGAAGCACTTGATTGGAAATCAGAGATATCGTCACTGTCAGGCAGAAACCTTGAATCTTCATATTTCTTTCTTTTTTTGTAAATGAATGCCCACATTCTTTATTTTAGCTTCTTGAATAATTTCGGAAGTGAAAGTGATTAAGTGTGTGTCTAGTTTATAAATAGTGAACCAATGAAAAGTATTAACAAGGGCTTGTGACTAAATAATAACTACACTGGCCGGTCCATTGGAATACAGGTTCTCTTTGTCCATTTCAGTAAAAGTATCCATTTTGGACATACAAGGTTTCCACCCGACAGTCATTATAGTTCAGACATCACTGCAGTTGCCTCTCTTCATTAGGAAAGGACATAAAATACGGATTGTAGCTTTAGTGCAAATTCCCATGTCTCTTATTGGCACGTTAGATACAATTCAAAGACATAAGCAGTCTCACAAGGCTAGTGCTAATAGTGACTTAATGATAGACAGACAATTCTTTTTCAAAGATATACATCTCTTTTCTTTTTACTTTGGCACTTGCACATTGTTTTGACAGCATTAGGAGGCAAGCCATTTGAGGTGTGCTTGATTGATTATGTATGATTAATTTTGGTTTGTAAATGCTCTTAAACGTTCGGAAGACAGAAGGTAAAGCTTCCATCATGTCATATTCTGGCGTCAGACGTTTTGCGAAAATAGGCAATCTGTCGAGCTTGTAAATTGCTTATTTTCAGCGAAGACATTTGGTGTAGTGGGGAAACAAGGTGGGGGTCGAGTACAGACCCCTGGGGGAAGCCCAGTCAACAAAGTATGTAGGCTTTATGTGGATAATTAAGAGTAACAGAAAGTATCACTGGCTTAAATGGAAAATCCAGCATGGTAGAATTGAAAAACACCTCTTGTCCCTTTTATCGCTTGTTTTAACGTGCAAATATTCTGATACAGATCCTGAGCCTGATAATGATATGACTACAATGCATGTCTTCCACATAACATACAGTAAAGTACTGTACTGTTTTCCACCATGATTGGAGACGATGGGTGTGACGAGTAGGGTATTTTAGGGTAATAGTATTGATACTAGAATATCAATTTCACCTCATTACAGAAAACACCATCACTATTCCAAAGTAGGGCTGGGCAATTAACCAAAAATGTATCAATATTTAAAATCAATGACGACTTAACCTTGCTCATGTAGGTTAATTGAATAATCAAACGAATTGCCAAAAACATTTCTAATAGTTTTGTTTTTTAGAATGGACTAAATCGATTAGTCATATTTAACCTTGTATTACACTTCGTTGTACAATGATGGCATACAAAAATAGCGAAAATAGCTGACCTAAAGGGTCACAAGGCACTGCGATGCGATGCGATGTGAGCTTGTAAATCTGGTATTTTCACTATTTAGAAAAATATTCATTTATTAATGGCAATCGAGGGAAAAGTTTGCAATACTTGTGATAATGATTTAAAGTCATCGCCAGCCCTACGCTAAAGTTACTTACTTTTGGCCAGCTAAATACCAAACAATATCTATAATGGACATGGGGTTCCTGTGGTGTGACCGTTTTGTGGGAATATTAGAGATGGGTGAAATAAGCAACAACTGATGCCTGATGTAGGCTATACCTTGTCGTATGACAGCCGGTCTACAAGGTTGTGAACAGCGTTGCAAAGTAGTTTTTTCTGTGAAGTCACTTGTAGATTGGTTGTGTAGTTGCTTATTATGTTGTTTAAATCAATGGTTCTCACTCATACTCATGTCAATTTAAAGGGGAATTCCACTCATTTTCAACATTTTGATGATACCATCAAGATGTACTTCACCATGTTAATTATTTTTTCCCCCAGACCTCCAGTTCTAGGAAACAAAGAATGGGCGGACTTTTTATTATTTCCACACAACAGCTCTAAGGTATATAGTAAAATGTTGAAAATGAGTGGTATTCCCCTTTAATGTCCCCCAATGTAATATGAATTGTTAATGTATTTTACGTCGTACCTCCATCTGAAAATGTTTGTGCCACAGACCCCATACAAGATATATTGTAGTTAAAATGTTAAAAAAATATTCAAAATATTTCACATTTGTTTCAAGATTTATTTTTAACAAAGCTACTTTCAAATACTGTAGCTAATCAATTTGCTGTGTGTGTGTGAGTGTGTGTGTGTGTGTGTGTGTGTGTGTGTGTATGATCATGCGGCTGGGCCTATAGGGCTTGTTTTTGTAGACATGGCTGCTTGTCTCTCTTGCAAATCTGGCAACACTGGCTGTGACCTCGTACATCGGCTGTCGCGCGATACCGCCGTACGACGAAGGGTAAATCAAGTATTAGGGAGGAAACGTGGGAAGGCATGATAAAAGCAACCGCAAAGTACAAACACTAGATGCACAATACCTCCTATTTACATATACACAGCAGTCCTTCAAGTCTCCAGTTATAAAAAAAAAAGAAAACATTTAAGACAGTCGGAAGATAATACAGCATAGACATGTCCACACATCATCATAAACCCCATGTATATATTTATATGCATGTAAACATATATACATATGCATACATGTACATCTATAAATATATATCTAATTTACATTACATACATACGTTTTGGAGAATAATATACATTTTCTGGCGATAGTCTGTGTCAGGCCTTTGCTTGGGGGACACATGCGCTCATCTCGTCTTTTTCTCTCTCTCTCCCACACGCACACATACACACACACACGCACTTTCCTCTGGATATCCACACACACACACACACACACACACACACACACACACACACAGACGTGCACGGCATCACCAGTCAGCATCCTCCTCTATGTAATAATCAGGGGTGGATGTACCATCAAACAGACCAGGGTCCAGTGACTTGCGCTGTTTTCCCCGAGCAAACACCCGCGACAGGGACCCCAGGGTCATCTTCTCCTTCTTCTTCTTACGTTTCTGATCCTCCAAATCCTCCATGGACTGGATGATGCAGGCAATATGACGGGGAAAGGATGGGAAAGAGACATTTTAGTTGGAGAAAACTAGGGAGAAAACCAGTGGTGGAAAGTACATACGGTACTCAAGTACAGTACTTATGAGGTCCCTTTTATTTATTTATTTATTTGAAATGTCACTAGACTAGAGGATACTCTCTTGAGTTGCAGCAACTCTTCAAGGGGGTCCTCAAACCCTTCACTTGACTATTTCCATTTTTCAATACTTTATACTTCTACTACAACTATTTGAAAACTTTCCTTACAAGTTACACTGCAGATCTAGAATTGTTATTACAAAACATACATTAACCACTTAAGCCCTATTGTATCCACAAATCCACAGAGCGGCAACTACAGTGCTGTGGATTTGTCTATACTTTATTCAAAAATAGCCGATGTACAAGCTCACAACACATCGCATCGCAATGCATTGTGATTGGCTATTTTCGAAAGAAGTTTGAACAGTGTCTCGTTTGTAATTTTTTAATGCAGGCTTTTTACTTAACAGTTCTCTTACGTAACGGAATATGTTTACATACGTGGTAGGCTACCTTTACTTACAAAATCTCAGTACTTCGTCCACCACTGGAGAAAACGGCTCCACTCAACCCACTGTACAACTTACAGAATTTAAATCGCGAAAAAGCAACAAATGACCACGCCAAACAAAAAAACACCAGCATGCAGGCAGACTCACACCCACAACGGGCCAGACAGAGGGACGGACGGGACGGACGGACACAACAAGAAGACACGCAGGACGGGAGAGAAGACAAGGAGGGGGGGGAGGGGGCGCGAGGGAGGACACACAGAGAATTGCGGAGGTGTGATTACTTGTTCGGGGGGAGGGGCAGGCAGCTCTTACATTGCAGAGGGAGTGCGTCCGGTGGCGAGGGGAGTTGATGTCGCTGGGCGTGGACGAGCGGTCGCCGTCGGCCGCCGACGCGTCGGATATGATGGAGGGCTGGCGAGAGTGGCAGGGGCTGATCCTGAGCACGGCTGGAGATGGCACATATATGGACACAGACACACGTACACACACACCCGCACGCGTCCACACACACACACACACACACACACAAACACACATCGAAAAGACACCCACGGTGAGCCAACAGAAACCATCTCGGGGAAACCCTCTGTTAGTGTGTTAATGTTGTGCGTCTGTAAAAGCAAGAAAGCAACGGCGAAGCGAGATGGAGACAGGGGGGGTGTCTGCGAGGGGAGGGAGGGGGGGGGGGGGGGTTGGGGGGTTGCAGGTTGACCTACCCTGTCTGTCTGTGGTGTGGGAGTGGTACAGGGTCTGCTGACTCTGGCGTATGGCGGCTGTGAGCGGTAGGTCGGCCTGCATCACCCACTCCTGGCTGCCGTTCATCACGGGTTCCGAGGGCATGGCCAGGGAGTGGCGCTTGGGCACGTCCTTGGTGAGGGTGTGCAGAGACTGCTTTGCCTGGGAAACATGATACAAAGCAAAGAAGACATTACTATTGAATTCGTCAGTCAGTGGTTCCAGATTGCTGTGCGCCCCTTTCATGACGACGCCAGGCCCAGGAAATGCATTTTTCCCATAGACATTTCAAAAAGTATTTATTTAAAGCGTCGTACGAAGCCAACTCGAGTCGTGACAAATCATGACAACAAACACAATATTTTGGACCAACAACATTTTTGGTTACAACACAAAAAAAGTGTTGTAACCTGGCGTTCTTTTCTACTTTCTAATTCTTTGTTTGACCCAAAACATTGTGTTTAGTGTCATGATTTGTCACGACAAGAGTTGGCTTTGTCCGCGGCGTAAACATCTTTAAATAAATACTTTCTGAAAAGTCTATGAGGAAAATGAACAGGGATTTCTTTTCCGGGTCTCTCGAGGGGGCGGGACTGCAAAGCTCTATAGGGTTAGGGGCACAAAAAGTGTGAAAACCACTGCGTGAGGTAATAGGGTAATATACTTTGCTCTCAGTTCTTGCACAGGAGGTATTCCGAAGCCCGCTATTACGACGTATCGCCATTCCGACTCGCCGCATTACTAACCCTGTCCCTAACCACATGCGGAAGCCACATAGTCATGGAATGGCGGTACGTCGGAATGTCACTCTATCCCCATGGGGACAAGAAATATCCCTGAGCAGGAAACCTGAGCAGTGAAGAACTGCACTGTGGATTGTGCTTTGCATTTAGTGCAGGTGTAAAATTAATTTTAAAGGCGCTACTGTTGAGAAATTGCATTATTTTAAAATTATAAAATGGCGTGATCTACAAGCTCATAGCGTGGCCCAGAGGGCTGCGCTACGAGCTTGTAGAACTGCTATTATTGAAAAATCTTGAAAATGTGGCGCAAATCTTTGGATATATATTCTTTCAGTCACTGGAACAACATATTTTCAGATGGAGGTCGGCAGCCAATTACATATAATTTTGGGGTCCTTGACATGAAATAGTTTGAGAACCACTGACATAGAAACATGAGGTTTTTTTTCTCCAGAAAACTCATGATTTAGAAGACATTTAGTAGAATCTGGTCTCAGTCCTAAATGGGTTAAGATTGAGTGTGTGCAGAAGCTCTACGTGTGACTGTGGGTAACTGCATGTGATGATGTACCATGGTGAGCTCAGCCTCCAGCTCTTTGATGCGGTTCTCCTTCATGTCCATGTGAGAGCGGAGGATGTTGGCCTGCTCCGTGGCCTCTTTCGTCTGCCTCCTCAGGTCCCACTTCTCCCTCTCCAGCATATCCTTCTCCTTGGCCAGCGCTTTCACCGCGTCCTCGCTCTCCTGAAAGAGATGCCCGCCCGCACGCACGCGCATCGTTATTAACGCTCATCGATGTTGACGAGCGGATAAAACAGTCCATGGGGGTCAGTGCATGTGGTGCTTCCGGAATTAACATTCAACAAATTAGGCTCGGAGGAGCAACTCTGGATTACGAGCTGTCTTTCCTTTTATCGTGAGGAGCAAAACAGGCTCAGCGGTGCCAGATGGAAAATGTTAAATTATCGCCCTGGAGTTGTAACCACTTGAACCCCTAGCAGCCATATTCTGGGGAACTAATTTCACAACATTTCACTTTGCGACACGTCGTGAACTTGTAGAGCTAGAAAATAAATGCGTCTAGAGTGAAAGTCTAACGCACGACTTACGCTGCATGGAAGCAAGCAAATAAAACCCTGGAACTGGACTGGAATGATGCAACCTGTGTTTTTAATGATTCCAAGTACAGATATAACGGTAGGATCAGATTAACTTTTGGTGTATCGTCATTAATGTTTACAAACAAACAATATCAGCTTGCCCGGCGTTTCCAACTTACAACAACACATGACAAAGCTTAGTGTTGATCAGGATGTTGAGGTTTCAGTACCCAGAGAGTTATTGCGTGGGTCAAATACAAGCTCCCTCTGCCAAATCAAAATAAGCGAATTGAATAGATTTGTGCTGAAGAGAAAGATTTCACAACAAACCGGTACATTTTGGTAAATAATCGTATCTGAAGCAAATGATTGTTACCTTTCGGTGCTGGTCGTAGTTCCGTATAAAGTCTCGCAGCTGCTCTTCTCTACTTTCCAGTGTCGTGTACAGCTGCTGCATCTGACTCACTAAGTCCGACTTCTCCACTTTTAGCCGCTTGCGGTCTGCTTTCATAGCTGCAACACAAGAGTAAAGACATTAAAAGCAGGATTGTGTCTAAGTCTAAGCACAATAAAGAAAGATATTGGGCTTCAACAGGGCCTTTGACAAAAAATTACAGTAGTTACAACTGATGGCCACAGGGTGGCACAATGTCTTCTATCAATGCAGCTAGCAGCTGTGGATGATTGTTTTTCCCAAAGCTGCAGCCCAGATTGAATGATGTAACTCATCACCTTTGAAGGTTAATTGTCATTGAGTGGCATTACGCTATGCACTGTGGTGGACAATGTACTCAACCCCAGTAGTGAAAGTGTAGATACCTCTTGTCAAATGTGACTCAACTACAAGTGGAAGTTGCTCTATACTTGCATTTAAAAATAGTAGCCTACATGCTTTTTTAAATAAATTACGTTAAGTATGTAAATTACAAATTACAAAGTACATTTTCTTTTTAATATCAGCTGTATGTTACTGTATAAAAATGTAGACCCCCCCCAAATGAAGAAGAAGAATAACATTTTTTTCACATTTGAAAAAGGGCTTACGTAGTTCATTCATAATGTAATGTCAGAAGTATCCAAAAACACATGTACTCAAGAAAAGTGCAGTATAATTTACTTAAGTACAGTAGTAGTACTATTACAGTAGGTCTTGGTGAGTTTTCCCTAATCTCACCCAGGTCTGTTTTGTGCCGATCGGCATGCAGAACACATTTTAGCCATTAGTCGCACACACAAAAAGAGAGAGAGAGAGCGAGAGAAAGATACAGCAGAAATGACGCAATGAGATGTCACAAGTGAAAATAATAGTGTGTGTGTTGAATTCTCAAGGAACCTGTACTTTTCATGAGGACAAACATATGTGTCACTCATTATGCATTCCACATGGAGACGTTGATCTGCCACCTCAGTCAACATCCAAAACCTGTTTTTCAACAGGTTGCACAACACAGAGCCTTGACAGTAGAAGCACAGTATCTGCCCAGGGACTGTGGGCGCCATCTTGTGCGGCGCCTTACCCCCTTATGCCTGAACTGATTTGGCAATTTGCACTACTTTGAAAAACAAAATATTTAAAATAGTGAAAATAGCCTGTAGATCGGCTATTTTCATTATTTAAAATGTTTTCAAAATAGTAAAAGAATCAAGGCACTGCGTGTGTGTGTGTGTGTGTGTGCGCGTGTGTGCGCGTGCTTGTGCATGCAAATTAGGTATTTGTAAATTCTCTGAAACTTTATACTCCACAAAATACTTTGAGGGAAATATAATGTATTACTATTCTTGGCAAAACAACCACTGTAACTGCCACATACTGCCAGACCACTTTATTAGCAGACAATAGACATCGGCGAGGAAAAGCCTCCAATGTCATCCTTTATGGATCTCAAATGAAATGACAATAAACCTCCAGGTTACTTGGCAGCTCATGGAGCATGACGCAACTCATTTGAGAGACTGAATGGCGACTGGCGGCTGATCCCCCTCTGTCACACACACAGTACAGTACATATTCTACACAGACCAGACGATTATGTCCATTTTACGTCATTTCTGGGACAGATTTAGATTGTATCTGCTGGACAGAGATAAAGTCCAACATATTTTACAGGTCCACACACGCTGCTACATCTTTCTGATTGAACTGGCTGTCTGCTTCCCTCAGGAAGAAAACTCCACTCAGAGGCCAATATTTCACTTCTTGAGTCACCCTGATGACTGATTTGTACTTGGTTGGGTGTCGTGTCCTACACAAAGATAGCAGGTTCAATGCAATTCAATGCAATGCAATGCAAAATTGCAAATGCCAAATCACAACGAATTGTCTCAGGACACAGTACACACTGGTCCGGGGTCCCAAGCTAGCCTGGAAACTACCACAGGAAAAAAAAATGCCCTGGGTGGATTGGTGTAATTATAACTCCTCAGTTATAATTATATTTCGCTCACCCCAGAGTTGTGGGTGACCAATCAGAGCCCACTATTCAAAGTGCGACTTCTTTTTTTGCTGTGACGTTGGAATGTGTTTGTATTAATAACCACCCTTGGAAATAAATCTTCCACAACGAAGTTCCAGACTAATATCTACACAGTGATATTAGTCTGGCCATGCCAGGCTAAGTTCCAAGCTAATTATTGACAGTTAGAAACCAGTGCACACTCTCAGAGTCTATGGGGGGGGGTGACCCTGACCTTGTAGGGCCTCCTTGGCTCTGTCCAGCTCCTGCTCCTTGTCGCTCAGGTGGACACGCAGCTCTGTGGCAGAGAGCAGGTTGGTGGAGCAGCCTCCTCCTCCCTGGCTCTCCTCCAGGTCTTTACTCAACATGTCCTTCATCTGCCTCAGCAGGTGCACCTCCTCCTGGAGCTGGGCCACCTCCTCACGCAGCAGCACTGAGGAGCAGAGAGAGAGAGAGAGAGAAACATTTTGTTATGACATGTATTCTCGTTGTATGATGTGCTATTAATGCCATGGCAATATGCGCTTGTTGTGTCAATAAAGCAACTCTGTGCGCGGGTTCAGGTGGCCAAGTCATACACCGTGACGTATGTGGAAGTGCCGTTCATGCCTGTGCATTCTGGCCGTGATACGTGACCACTGACTTCACCTCTGCGTTTTCAACCAAGCTCTGTGGCTGTTCAACTACTGGCTACTTACAGCGGGGCTTTCTGAGAACTGTGGTGAGCACGGAACGCTGGCTCTCCCTTTAGTTTACCTACCTCTCTCTATCCTTACTTTACTCCCCCTACCACAAAAATATAATGTATTACTATTCTTGGCAAAACAACCACTGTAACTGCCACATACTGCCAGACCATTTTAATAGCAGACAATAGACATACCGCACATCGGCGAGGAAAAGCCTCCAATGTCATCCTTTATGGATCTCAAATGAAATGACAATAAACCTCCAGGTTACTTGGCAGCTCATGGAGCATGACGCAACTCATTTGAGAGACTGAATGGCGACTGGCGGCTGATCCCCCTCTGTCACACATACACACACAGTACAATACATCTACACAGACCAGACGATTATGTCCATTTTACGTCATTTCTGGGAAACACAAGGCAGATTTAGATTCTATCTGCTGGACAGAGATAAAGTCCAACATCTTTTACAGGTCCACACACGCTGCTACATCTTTCTGATTGAACTGGCTGTCTGCTTCCCTCAGGAAGAAAACTCCACTCAGAGGCCAATATTTCACTTCTTGAGTCACTCTGATGACTTGGTTGGGTGTCGTGTCCTACACCAAACATAGCAGGTCCAATGCAATTCAATGCAATTCAATGCAATGCAATTCTCTATCCTTACTTTACTCCCCCTCCCCTCTCTCTCTCACAACTTGCACAGCACGGAAACAACATGGTCAGTGGCAAAAAGACACATCGCTGTCTGCCTTCGTTCAAAATGTATGGTTTTGGCCTAGGCCGGCCGAGCGGTCCAGGCTGACAGCGTGTTGCGGGTTCAAGCCCCGATCCAGCAGACCTTTGCTGCGTACTGAATACAAGCTCTGAGCTTGTAGGTCTGCTATTTTCACTACTTTTGTGCGACACTCTTGAAAGAAGAAGTAGGTCATTAATGTACTGAGAAGAAACAAGTTGAAATATGAAGATAGGAGGTTTTTGCCGAACAGCAACAATATTTAAATTTGAGAGAGAAAACCTTTATTTAACCAGGAAGTCACATTGAGATTAAAAACATATTTTAAAAGTGAGACCTAGCCTGGGGGAGAGAGTGAGAGAGACAGAGGAATGGAGGAACTACAAAAGAGGAATGGGGAAGTGAAGGAAGGGTGTAAGGAGGGGTTGATGAGCCTATGAAATCAGAGGAAAGGGAATGTTCGCATGGAAAGAAACCAACAGAAAGAGGAAGAAAGAGAGGTGAAAAAGAGGAAGGCCAAAAAGCAGCAGAGAGAAGACGCTGGAAGCTTGTCATGTTAATACAGCGAGACAAAACAGCAAAGGAACAGAGAGGAAGGGTGTGCTTATGAAACATAATGACAACAATTAGACTAAACGTACACCCAATTTCTTCTGCAAGACACAAATGCACGCACAGACTCACACACAATGAATGCACACAGAGTGGCTGTAGCCACGGGTGTTCGAGTGGCACGGACAAACGAAGAATGACAGACAAGACTGAAACTGACAGAGCTACAGGGCAAGCGAGAGAAAAGCAGCTTGATGAGACTCAAATACATATGGGCGACACAGTCTTGAGTCATGATCCTGAGCCACTCGCTCTCCATCTCTAAAGTCTGAGTGAGAGCCTCCTAACCCTCGGGGAAAAGCCTGACAAACAGCAGCAGGGAACTATAGGAACGGCCCTGAGACTCTGAGAACCGTGACGTGGACAGACATAGTTGACTAACGCATGCCACGTATTCACATATATATTCACAGATTGTATTTTAGGCCAGTAAAGGAAGTATTACAATGGCAACAGAGAAACATCTGTCAACATCTGTCATTATGGTTTATAGTGTGGCTGTGTAGAAATGTATAGGTCTATCGTGGTTGGTTACAGAAGAATGCACAGTTTTTTTTGGATGACCATGGACAAAAGACATGCAAACTATACTATACTTACTATCTGCAGTCCCTGCTACCAAATTCGCAGCTGGGTTATGAATCTTGTGTTTTTAATTAGTTTTAGTTTCCTTTCTATTTCCCATTTGAGGTTTAATTAATTGATTGCACATCATAGTTTTACAACCGTTTCATTTTTAGCTTAGAGGAGAAGAGAATTTAGCTCACTGCAGGAGGTGTGCGTATGTAGCCTATGATGCGTTTGTGTCTGCAAGCCTGTCTATGCTTGCAAGTGAAACTATGTATGCAAATGACAATTAGACTGCATGCTTGCATGCAAAGTTATGCACAAATCTATGTGCATGAGTCTGCGTGTATTTGCATGTGTCTACACTTGCGCGTGTGCGCATGTGTGTGTGTGTGTGTGTGTGTGTGTGTGTGTGCGAGAGAGTGGGCCTCCCAAGGACTGCAGCCTAGCCAGACAGCGCAGGGCTGCAGCGGTACCGATAAGAGTGGAAGGGACAGTCCATCGCTCTCTGTCAACTCAGGACTGCGGAGACGCGTTGGGCAGCTCTGCATCGCACGTCGCAAAAGGAGTTTGTCTCCCTGAGAGAGCAATCTTTCACTGCCGCCTTGCCACCCAAATCCTCTTATTCCTCCGTTTACCTATAGGCTTTTTCCTTATACTGTATGTGTCGCTGCTTGCCTTTGATCACTCTCTAGGGGCCGAGAGGGATGGAAGTATGCATTCTAACACTGCTTTGAGTGCTTTACCATATGGTCATCTTCAGATCTGTAAATACTAAATAGGCTCTTTGGATTAACTTTGCTGTGATTTATTCTTCATCGTGAGCAGTTATTGCTGCACAGAATGAGACAACTTGAGGCGCATTCCACTTTTAGTATGTCATTTTATTCTATTTAGTATTGTGTAGTAGCACGTATTTTGCCGGGTGTATATTCCAAGTTTTCGGTTGCTGTTTTCAACTGTTCTCTTTCATATTTGGTAGTCAAGTCACTACAGCAGCGACAAAAGAGTGTGTCATCCTTCAGATGCAGCGAGAATGGAGAGTAATTTAGAGAAGCAATCAGTAATTCCCTCAAATACACCTTCTCTCCCTTCCCATCGATCCAAAGTCCTATCATTACCATCCCACACACACGTAAACACTTTCAGCTGAAACAGAATAATGGCCCTCCACTTTTAGGCTCTCAGTCGGCCTCCGGGTCTGGTTGAATACAAGGCGTCTCCGGGAACGGTCTTTATACTGTGTGGAACAGCCTGCAGGGATATTACAGCTCTTCGAAATTACGACACATTCAGCCATTTTCTCAACACAAAACCAAATATCTTCAAGCTACAGTCTTCTGTCAAAATCGAGCAATCACCTCAAAACCATTTTATCTTTCAGATCATACACAGCCAGTTAATTTAAAACAGTTACAGAATGGTCTTTTCCCCCCTTTTTTTGCAAATGTTTGCAATTAAAAAAGTATAGTTATCACAATTAACAATGAATATATTGTAAGTAGTAATATACAGTAGTGAATGACTGAATGTTATATATATTCAGCCCTTGCATAAAAATACCAAGAAAACCTTAACCGAAAATCACATTAACAGTACACTCAAAAATGTCAAAGAGTCAACTAGAAAAAGTGCCCTTCTGGGCACAGGTCTCCACCAGGAGGATAGGACTGTGTGTGATGTTTGGCAAAATGTTTAGGAGTAATATAAACATGTTTTTTTGTTTGTTTGTTTTTTGCAACAATTTTCTTCATTTTGTAGAGGAAATGCAGAGCCAGATCACTCATAGCCACTCTGAGGATAGAATTCTGGATGAGCAGGACGAGATTTGGATGAAATCTGTGACTAACATAAGCAATGTGTTTTGCCGAAATCGGCCTCATGGTGGCGCTATAACCGGCAGATGTGGAGGGATGCAGGGACAATGTTTTTTCATGGCCTCTAGGGAGTGCATACATAAGTTGTATACAGATGATGCAGTTATAGCTAAAAACAGGAATTGGCCTGTTATAGCGCCACCATGAGGCTGATTTGGAAAGAAATGTGTGTGTGTGATGTATGTAGGTGCCCGGCCCATTAGGAGACCAGAAGTAGGCTGTGAGTCGGTTTATTTCAATATAATATTATGAACACAGATTCTGGTCACTGAAGTAAATACTGGAGCCACATAATTATGTTCAGAACATTTTTATATTAAAATCAGGACAAATCAGGAGGGAATTAGACACATCAGGAGGAAATTATCTTTGTCTGAGAACTGTCTGTGTCAGCAACCTGAAACCATAATGATCATTGGACGTTTGTGAGGTCTGATCGCACCCACAATGTGGACCATTTTGTACTAGTTGTGATGCGTCTGGTTGGCTATCTTGGTATTAATAATATATTATAAAGGATCTTTCACCTTAATCTGCCCATCTGGTTTGATCACATCATTAGAAACAATTGTGTGAACAATGAGAAGAGTTTTACAGAAAGTAATAAGAATTGCAAATTGTGACAAATGGGTTTAGACCGCTATACATTTGTTTTAGAGAATGGGGTTTAGTGTTTTAGCCATCCTGAAAAACTGTTAAGTGAGTGTACCAAGTAAGACATTTTTGTTTAAAAGTGTTAAATAGCTTATTGCAAGGCTGTTAATTCAGTAACAGGGGTCTCCCTCGAATCCCTGCCTCTACAGCTCTCTTGCTAGGATAGACCAAGCCTGCAGAATGTCTGGGCAATGTTGAAGCCACCGTGCCTACTGGTCAAGTGGTACTGCAGGCCCAGGTAGGTTACATTTATGAATTAATCGTGACGTAGGACGTGACGTAGAGTAGAGGTACCACAAGAACAACGCGAGGGGTACTATGATAGGAGCCAACCAATCATATCAACGCTCGAGGGGTGCTATACGGAAGACTTTGCCGTTTCGTCGTGGCTTCAAAACGCCACTGAGCAACTAGATATATTATAGCTCTATGGGATAGACATGTGAAAATGGAAGTGGAAGTGGAATGGAGAGGAAAAAAACGAATTGGAAACATTGAACACAATATATTTGAAGCTATAAGTACATATTTTATGTTCAGACAAATCCTACGCTACTTTACAATATCTCAAGACAATATGCTGTTACACATGCCATCTGTAAAGCCATACAATGCTACACAGCAGTGTCATTATCCAGCCTCCCTCTGCTGGCTTTGCACACGCAGAAAAATAAAAGTGCCAACTGGAACTGAAACTGGTTCTTCAGCGTGACGCTATAGAGAACCTTTCAGACCAAAAATCTCTTCTTTTAATGATTCGGCGGTGCGGCGGTGTCGCCCAGGGGTCTATACTTGGTCCACTCCTTTATCTCTTTGCCAAAATTAGCAGATCTATTATATGGTGTTTTCACCAAATGCACGCTTATGAAAACAAGCCCAGAATTGGGGTGCAAGGGTCTAAAGTGTTTAAAGATGCCTCATAGAACTATCAAAAAATGGTCTTTGACAAAACAGGTTCTCTAGAACCATAGGAGAAACATGAAGAGCCATTCAGTAAATAAAATGGTTCTTTAGTCGGTGACAGTTATAGTTTTAGGAGCCATATCGCCTTTTAAAGAACTATTTGAGAAACATCACCACACATTCTCCACATTCTCCACACTCTGTAACGGTCCATTCAATCATCTTCTCAACCCAACCTCAGACTACTGCAGCACTGCTAGCCAGGACCAGACCATCACCACTACTGACCAGAGTACCAGACCATCACCACTACTGACCAGAGTACCAGACCATCACCACTACTGACCAGAGTACCAGACCATCACCACTACTGACCAGAGTACCAGACCATCACCACTACTGACCAGAGTACCAGACCATCAC
This sequence comes from Protomyctophum bolini, assembly GCF_963924005.1. Classification (NCBI taxonomy): domain Eukaryota; kingdom Metazoa; phylum Chordata; class Actinopteri; order Myctophiformes; family Myctophidae; genus Protomyctophum; species Protomyctophum bolini. Next base: position 37,702,505 of record NC_137863.1, read on the forward strand.
CACTACTGACCAGAGTACCAGACCATCACCACTACTGACCAGAGTACCAGACCATCACCACTACTGACCAGAGTACCAGACCATCACCACTACTGACCAGAGTACCAGACCATCACCACTACTGACCAGAGTACCAGACCATCACCACTACTGACCAGACCATCACCACTACTGACCAGACCATCACCACTACTGACCAGAGTACCAGACCATCACCACTACTGACCAGACCATCACCACTACTGACCAGAGTACCAGACCATCACCACTACTGACCAGACCATCACCACTACTGACCAGAGTACCAGACCATCACCACTACTGACCAGAGTACCAGACCATCACCACTACTGACCAGAGTACCAGACCATCACCACTACTGACCAGACCATCACCACTACTGACCAGAGTACCAGACCATCACCACTACTGACCAGACCATCACCACTACTGACCAGAGTACCAGACCATCACCACTACTGACCAGAGTACCAGACCATCACCACTACTGACCAGAGTACCAGACCATCACCACTACTGACCAGAGTACCAGACCATCACCACTACTGACCAGACCATCACCACTACTGACCAGAGTACCAGACCATCACCACTACTGACCAGACCATCACCATCGCATCACTGTTACTGATTATTTCAAGGCTGCCACAAGCCAGCACGCACGCACACACACACACACACACACACACACACACACACACACACACACACACACACACACACACACACACACACACACACACACACACACACACACACACACACACACACACACACACACACACACACACACACACACACACACACACACACACACACACACACACACACACACACACACACACACACACACACACACACACACACAAAACCTTTACTTACTGTAATGGTCCCCTTAGAGATATACCGGTATCTCAACAGTGTGAAGCTTTACAACGATATGTATGCAGGAGAACTACAGACTACACCACATCATATGAATACGTGTCTCATGTAGATTCAAAATGCATAACAATGAATAATTCACATCTGTCTTCAATATTAAAGCATTATAAATTCAACAAGTTATGTCCCCACAGTTTGACTTGCAGCGGATTAGCCGCATTAGGAATAAGGCAATGGCAAATGATAAAGCGAACTGTGACCATTAAATAAATCTATCTTAAATATGTGCATCAATTGACTTTTCCCATCTCCTAAGCCTCACCATTGCTTGGTGCCTGAGAAGTACACGTTTCAGAAATGATTGACCTCAAAGGACTATTTAACATAACAATTTACATACTCTGATATTGTAGTGCGTGTCAAAAACAGCTGATCTACAAGCTCACAATGTGTCAGACACACGGACACCGCTGTACGTCAAAGACTAAATCAGGCTTCAGAGTAGGGCAGGGCGACAATACTTCAAATCAATATGATATACGATTATTTGAATTCCTTTGCCTCGATTACAATGAATGAATGCCATTAAAAAAGAAAAGTGCGCCACCATTGCAGAAGCCTCCAGGAAGAAACCCTAAATACAAAGGGAAGACATCATTGCACATGCACAACAACAACACCACTAATGAAGTACCGTCACCTCATAAACACACTGGAAAGAAATACAAAAATCACGCCACTCCATCTTTAATCAGACTAATGACTTTAGTCGATTGTGCAAAATATTTTAGAATTTTCCGTGTTGATTGGACATTAGGCTACTGGATATAGCCTACTGTAAGACAATAAATAGGCTACTGTGTATAGCCTACTGTAAGATATAAAAAGATTGATAAAAAATTAACCCAGCTTCTTCTCCATTATTCGATTAACCTAAATAAGAAAAATAAGTGGGTTATTGGTTCTAAATATGGGTTTCGATAGACTTTGGGTAAATTTCCCTACATCAGAGTGAAAGGTTGATCTGGTCAGTCCACTTCAGCTGTTATATGGAACAGATACATTATGCCGACAGCTATTGTCTAAGCTATACGACTGTGACAACCTCAATCCTGCCTGTCGCTCTCAAGAGATGGGATCTGCTCTTATATTGCACAAAGCCCCAGCCATATACGTTAAGTACATTGATCCTGCATTATGGGCTTTACTTTTCTTTTTACATTAGGTGTGCCGTAAAGTAGATTGACAGAAGGGGGGAGGGGGGGTTCTTTCTTTCGCAATGAAAGCATTACTATGGAATCTGAACGTGTCAAAAATAAAATCCCACAATCCTTGGATTACTATTTGATTGTCAGTTCCCACAATAATCTGGAAATAGAGCAACGGATTGAGTGTATTTTTGTTTCCTTTGCAACGCTCCTGACAACTCCTGCAGTATTTTCCCACACTGCTCCGCTCGGTTCTTCCCTCGTGGGGTCTGCCGGTGCTGGCGCACAGCAGTAATGTGACTGCTGAGGACAGGGGGATGCGGGGGGTGTGTGTGTGTGTGTGTGGGAGGGGGAGGGGGAAGTGGAGTAAGGGATAAAAAGTAATGACTCTACTGTGCAGAGACAGTTTTTCTGCGGTATCACTGCAGGTAGATACTCCTATAGCTAGCACAGCGTGACATCAAAGCACCTGCAGCATTCTCTGGAAGGCTTCTCACAACGATGACTGTGTACTAGTGATTCTCTACCTGGAAGGCTTCTCACAACGATGACTGTGTACTAGTGATTCTCTACCTGTAAGGCTTCTCACAACGATGACTGTGTACTAGTGATTCTCTACCTGTGGGCAGGTGACTGTGTACTAGTGAGGGCAGGTGAGGGTATTGGAAGTGGTAACCCACGTAAAGACGAAACGGAAGTGGGGAGGAGTCTCCACTTCCACTTTATATTTTACTCATGACAGCTCTTCCGTTGCTCCAGACTGTATGATGAAAGCATTTGGAAATCGCGGAGGCAACAGTCTGGTAACGCGAGACTGGAAATGGAGGGGAGAGAGACAGGAAACGGAGGGGAGAGAGACAGGAAATGGAGGGGAGAAAGACAGGAAATGAAGGGGAGAGAGACAGGAAACGGAGGGGAGAGAGACAGGGAGTGACATACAGCAAAGTTTGTCAGGAACGGGACTCGAACCCGCGATGCGCTGTCGTCAGGCTTTAGGAGCCTAGGTGCCCGGACCGCTAGGCCGACAGGGGCCATACTGCAGTTATTTTGGATGACTTGGGTAGCCATCATCAGAAGGACACTGGGTGACTGCAATGAATGAACTTCTACTGACTGCTGGTGATCATTATAAATAAATTTGCTTTGTACTCCAGAGAGACTCTCCATCATAACACAGGCTGTAGCTCTTTATACTGTACCACTACCTCCCCTGTCTCGGGGCAAAAAGCCAACTATGTGTGTGTGTGACTGTGTGTGTCTGTGCGTGCGTGCATTCGCGTGTGCGTGAACGCACGTGCGCATGCCATGAATATGCCCACAGCTGTCATAGTGTACACAGTGCTAGCACAGGAGAGCAACATATGCCTTCTGATCTCTGGCCTCCTCTGATTACAGGCAGCGTACAAGAAGATGAGTCTGATTGCCATGGGAGATGACAGCAGTCTGCTTCAGATCTCCATCAAACTCATCATGCAGGTAATAGCTCCAACGCGCTGCCATGCAAGAAAATACAGGCCAGGGTGAACCCTGTCACCTGCATATTAAGGGTTGTGCGATATTCATAATCAGAATTTGCTTTACAGTGCATGCTGCCGCAGATAAGACCGTCTCTGTCTCTCTGGAGAATTATCTGGTGCTGTAGATATATATGACACAATATGGTTTGCACAGGTCAACACGGTCAATCTACCACAACATAGCATATCCACTCAAGCTGTCTGCTAGGCCTTTTAAGATCCTAATGTTCCGTCTGCAGCTCTCATGAGGTTGGTTGGCCTTGTGAGGCTGAGAGGTCTTGCTAAAAGCACTCATAAAAGCGAAAAATGGGTTGTTCAGAGCTACATTTGTAAACAAAATGATTTGTGATCTCAAAATGGAGCATGCCGTTTAGAAATCGAGACAAAAGGATGCCACAAATTTTAGGGTTTACATGAAAGGATAACATCAATGTGAAACCTTTCATATTGAGAGAGAGAGAGACTTCTGAAATAGCAAACACAGACTGACTCATGGGTGGGTGGTAAAACTTGGGTGTAGAGAAGAGGGACTCGTTTAAAACTGGTTTAAAACGGGCCATGGTCATGGCTTTATACAGGGGTAGACAGAACTGCCCCCACAACAGGGAACAATGAGCCAGATTGTTGAGCTAGTGTGTTTTTAGTATTTTTGTTGGTTGCTGAAGATTAAACTGAGAATAACTATTTTGGTCAGGACGCCTCAAACACAGCCAGTCACCCTGTGTAAAGCTTAGCCAAACACAGAAGAACACCTACATGTAAAGGTCAGATCCATTTCCCACTCAGGGTATTACAGTGGCATTCTACTGTATAATTTATGGGAATAAATAATGTATGCTGGCTCAGTCTCAACCTGACATCATGACCAGGGGATTCACCAACCTAATGCTAATTTACCAGTGAGAAAACTAGAAACATTTACATTACTACAGGGTTAGGGACAGGGTTGGAAAGTAACCAAGTTCATGTTCAAGTACTGTACCTCATGTTCAAGTACTGTACCTTTTTGAGGTCATTTTTACTTTACTGGAGTATTTCCAACTTTCGAAACTAGAAGTATCTGATCCACTACATCTCAGAGGCAAATATTGTATTTTTTACTTTACTACAATTATTTGACAGCTTTATTACTAATTACTGAATTAGAACATTATTACAAAAATACATTAAACACTTAAGCACTATTTTATACTTCGGTATTAAAATACTGCAGATTTTTGACAATGTTTGACAGATTTTGAAAACATTTTGTTCTTTTACTTTGGTACTTTAAGTATATTTTGGTGCCAATACCTTTATACTTTTACTCAAGTGAAATGTTGAATACAAGCCTTATACTTGGAACAGAGCATTTCTACATTGTGGTATTGATACTTTCACTTAGGTAAAAAATAAGTACCACCCCTGGTATCAAATGTACATGCTAAAATCCTTGAGAGATTTGTGCAAAACTACTTCCAGCTCACAAACAGTACGAACCTTAATACATAGTCAACATGCAAGAGTGTACACAAGAGTAAAGAGTGTAGTATTATGGTTACAAATAGCAGCAATAACAAATACATTATTTAGAAGAATAACAGCACTAGTAAACCGAAGCCGAAGGCAAAGATAGTACATTGATCATAGCACACTGAGTTTTTTTGTGTGCACTGCATGGGTCCAACTTCTAAATATGAAATCCATATGCCCTATGTATTATGTAGATGATTATGCACACTGCCCTATATATTTTGTAAGATTCTATTTACATATAGTATACGTGTGCCTATGTTTGTGTGTGAAGTCTTAATATGCAAAGTGTCAGGCGCCTGTGTGCTTTGTGTATGCACACAAACGCGCACGCACACACACTTTTGTGTATAGGAATTTTACAGTATGTGCATGTGAGTGTGTGCTTATGTGCCTGTGTGCATATTAATGTATGCCTGTGAGGGCAGTGCATGGCCGGCGAGTGCAGATAGCTATAATTGATTCTTACGTTTATTATGGTCAGATTAGGCACACTGCCAGAGATGTGACAGTGGAAGAGAGCGGGGAACTCGGACCAGCCTGTTTGCAATTATAACGTCTAATTTTCATCACAGGCCACCGGCGTAGGACTATGTATAAATCAGCCTTAAGATGAGCGCACACCCGCACCAGTGTTGCCAGATCTTGCGAGAGAAACAAGCAACCAGATCTATGAAAACAAGCCCAAATAAGCGACTAGGCTACAAGCTCACAACGTTTGCTATAATTCTTCAAAGAAAATACAAATATACAGTACATTAAATATACATTGTAACAACACAGATATTGTATTGGGGTCCCCACTCTTTGTCTCTTGTCCTGCAACCTGTTAAAAATTTAAATAACATGAGAAATATGAGGCACTACAGTACCAAGTTGGCCATATGATCACAATTAGCATATGGTTGAATATGACATCAAGACATTTGATAGTTAAGCAATAAGTTGCTAAACCCCGTCCTGTCCCACTTGTCCCTCAAATGAACAGTTTGGATCTGGTCACCCTGGGCACAACATATTTTCAGATAGGAGTCTGTAGTCAAATAATTTGGGGAATCTTGAAATGAAAATGTTTGAGAACCACTGCTCTAAAACTGTTTTCATAGACCTGGTTGCTTGTTTCTTTCTCACAATCTGGCAACACTGCTTACAATGATTATAATTAGCTAGGGAGAAAATACTGCCACTCAAAATGTAACGTATACCCACAAGGTCACCAATTTGTATTTGATGAGGTGCTGGTCAAATAGTAAAAGCCTTTCTTGCAACCAAACTGGATCTCTTCTCCACTAGTCCCTCCATAACATTTTAGTCTAGTTTTTAATTGTTGATGAAATTGTAAATTTATTTAGTCTTAGTTTTAGTCATCATCTAGGTTCGTTATTATTTAGTCTTAGTTTAGTTTTAGTCAGTGAATAAACAACGAACATTTTTCGTCATAGTTTTAGTTGTCGAAATCAACACTGTTGTCAGCTTAATATGCTAACAAGTAGCCACTGCCGCAATATTATACTGTGACATGTTAATGTCAATGAGTGGTATCTGCTACAGCTAGCCAGTATCTGTTGACCAGCTACTCCCAATGCCCTTGGTTAACTTGAACGACACCGATCTTCAAAGTCAGCCTTCTAACAATTTACAACATAGGCATATTTAACAAACACAGAATTTATGCAGAGCGACTTACAAGTGCAAAATTAGAATAAGCAGCTAGTATAAGCATGAACCCTAGTCAACAAGTTTCGCCTTTTTGTGTTCATCCACGTTGGCGTTTTTATTGTTTGACAACAGTCTAGTGCCTCAAATAAAATAGGATAGCAGGCAAACGAATGAACATAGTAGCATCTGTCTAAACAACATGGATTGGATTATGGCCAAGCTAAAACAAATGGGTAACAATAACATGATGGGAGCAAATGACCAAGATATAACCAACAAACACACATGCAGTTTCATGACGGCATGGTTGACGATTTGCATGTTTGTTCACACTATCCCGTCATCCCATGACATAATCTGTCCACAGACATAAACACACACACAACACACACACACGTCGTACACGTACAGTCGTACACGTACAGTCGTACACGCACAGTCGTGCCATATGCACGCATACACGTGTGTGCGCTCACACACACACACACACACACACACACACACACACACAGACAGTGAAAACAACACTACTGGCTGTAGCTGCTGGTAAATATATTTGACCAAAGACCTCGATATTGGGGATGACTATTCCATCAGTGCTTTCAGAGGATATTTGCACAAAAGAACATTTTGATAAATTATCATCAGCATTACTATCATATGATGAGCAAACAGCTAGAGGCATTCATTGCTCATTCCACTCAGCTGCAGCAGCCGAATTAGTTCAGCTAAAAGGTTATGACTTTACTCAAATTTTACACCAGGAAAAAAACACATTTAATCTTGATCACAATGTTATGGAAAACAGTAGCATGGTTAATCCCACAGGGTAAATTCAGTTTTCAGCTTGCTTCACCCAGCTGATGCAAATGGTTACAGTATGTGAGCGCTCAGAGGAAGGCCCAAGTGTCTTGCTCATGGACACCTTGACACATATCCAGGGCCAGGAATCAAATCTGTCTGGGACCAAATACATTTTAGTGTCACCCAGACAAACCATGACCTTGTTCTTGGTGGGGATCAAGTGGGTCCCCGGGTAAATGATTGATAGTTAGTAAGTAAAGTAGATAGATAGTAAGTAAATGAAGCTTTACGGGTCCGGGGTTTGTAACTAGTATACAAATGGACTTCCAGTAATCTCTGAGTTACAGGATGCCACTGAAATTGGATTTTTTTGAACAGTTCTGAGTGGAGCAGATGCAGCTTTTTCATACAATTGCAGAGTTAACTTTTGAGGATAGAGTGTCAGATTGGGGATCCCAGAGAGGAATGAGTCCAGCTAGGGTGGACAACTATAGCACTGAATGACTGATGTGGACAGTACACAACACCCTTTGTGCTCTTAAGCAAGGCATTTCAACGCCACAGGGTCCAGTCAGTGGAACCGATTCTGCAGCCAGCTCCATTCTGCCACCCGGAATTTGGCAAAAATGGACACGGCGAGCGTAAAAGACCTGTTCTTTTGTCCGAGAGTTCATTGTTTAAATTCAGTGTTATGTTTGCGCAGATGAATGTACAATAGCCTGCCATGTTCAGGGGCGAGCACACACACACACAATAGATGAATAGAAACAAAAGTCACAGGGAAAAACAGGTGAACTAAGCTCTTCTCCCCATGGAGGTGTACCGTGTTCTATTCCCAGCGGTCTTGGTCGAGGATCTGGCACGTCAAGCACAACGCTACAGAACTGTGAGGGTGACGCCGGCTCTGATGGCGCCATCTGTCGCCAGCAAACTCATTAACAACTGCAATTTGTAGTGTCGTGGATGCTGCACGTTGTGTGACACACACACACACACACACACACACACACACACACACACGCAATGTGATGCGAGGGCATGAAAGTAGGCTACGACCTTGTGTAATGTCTCTTGTTCTCTCCGATCTGTGCTGAGACCATTATGACATCTACAGTACAGGTGAACAGTAAATGCCACTAATATAACCAACCTGTCATAACTTAATGAACAACACTTACATCTCCTACACTCACACACAACCCTGTTGACATGATGGACTTTGGACTAGTCTTCTATGAAGATTATGAGTCAGAGTCATTACAGTGACAGTCATGGTTGAAGTATTGTATAATGTACTGTCATATACATGTAATGTTATGCCAGAACATGTCTTCTATGTCATGTATGCCTGAGGCATAGAAACTGTCTAAGGTATGTATGCACTATGTCAAATAAGGGTTTGGATCTGCACCCGGTGTACAGTTTACTCTGTCAGTTTCATTACGGAAATAGACGATCTACAAGCTCACAATGTGTCACGTTTTGAAAAAAACACGTACCAAACAATGTATAAATTCTTAAGGAAAACAAAGTACGTGGGCGAGGTGATTGATTTATGATTTCCAGGTCATCATTGAACTAAAACACTGAAACTATTTAGCAGACACGCCAAACAGAGATGGAATTTGATGTGCCGGGCAGGCTGAGACAGCATAGGGTGGATACAAATCTAAAAGGTGCTTTTCAATCTTTACTAGTAGAGTGTCTTAGCATTTTGTTTTGTTGTCTGGCTATGCTTCATTAACTGCGAGTAATAAAAAACAAACTACATCTAATGATATAAAATGTTTCCAGACAGATTGCTGGGGGTACAACGCAGCAGTAGGACATCAACGTACGAGATCTTAGTGGTTAAAAAGGAAAAAAAGCTATTACCAAATGACACAGCGCACCCGCTTTACCATCAGTATCACCTCATGCCATCAGCATGATGCAACGCCGCACCCGCATTATGAACCAATCTAGCTCAGAGATCATGGGCTCCATTTCCGTTACCGCTAAACCCCTTATCCCTAAACTTCTTTGCCTTTTTTTTTTTTTTTTTTTTTACAATTTTGCTAAATATTTT
>NC_137863.1:37717178-37832178 GCF_963924005.1 Protomyctophum bolini
ATCCATAAACCTCCTCTTTGGCCTTCCTCTTCACCTATCTATCACCTTGCTATTTCTTACTAATGTTGTTTGTTTTCTCCTATAATGACATGCCAAAAATAGAGACATCAGGTTGAGCCGGGGCTGGGGCGAGTTGGTGTCCTGCTCTGACCAGTATGGTTATAGGGAAACGTATTAACGTGTCATCCTGTCGTGTCCTTCACAGGACCCGTCAGGGGACTGTCTAGGTGTGTTAGAAGGTACCATGGATGAGCGTGGACACAATCTCACAGGTAATAGAGTTAGGGTCTGATCCAGGCTGCCTCGCTGTCAGAATGTGAGCCAGCCTTGGACCTCAAGACTTAACAGCTCGTTGACAGTCCACTAACAGACAAAGGAACCGCTGAACTGCCATGGTGTGTGGGGCTGACTCACTGGGATATAACCTTGTATTAAAGACTTTGGTTTGGGGCTGGAAAGTCTAAAACATTGACCCGTAAGGGTCGACTGATGCAATGGGATCTGTCAATCACTGACTTTCTTATTTTCTCTGAGCCATCAGCAGGTGTCGGTAGAAAACACTGCAATGCTGTCACTCTCACAAAGTTGTTGTATTGTTCTTTCTGCTTTGGCAATGTAAACGTATGTTTTCTCATGCCAATAAAGCCCTTTGAATTGAAATTGAATTGAGTGTTTCTTTGTTGCTGCAGGCCTACTGGTATACACTCAATGTGTTCCATGTAGTGATGGGAGAATCGGACGATTTTAGTTGTTTTTAGATTAATCGGCATCGGTTCGATTAATCAATCAGACCAATGAATTAATCGGTTCGATTAATCGGTCTGTCTTTACAGATAAACAAGCCCAAAGTAACAGCTTGAACAGATCTACAAGATCACAATATAGAAATAGAAAGGTATTTAAGTTAAATCTGACTGGCCTAAGCCTGCAGTGCAGATACCCTGTTACATGTATTTTTCAGGACAAAATTATTATAATTTTTCAATACAGAATGAGTAATCGGTAATATCGGTTATTGGCCATAACAGCAATTAATCGGATACCGATATCGGTCAAAATGTCTCATCGGCACATCCCTAGTTACATGTTATACAGATAATATCATGGCTCTGTTCTCTGAGTCATTACACACTTCATATATGTTATGTAAAGTAAAATGTAAACTTTTATAATCACAAGGTCAGACCATTGACTCACAGCAGCCTCAACTCTTATTCACCTCGCCGCGTTAATCCTGACAGACTCCTCGGTCTGACATTTCTTCACCCTCCCGCCTGTCTGTCCTAATTCGGCGACTTAACTCCCTGCACCTCCGTGTCATTCATTTGCTTCTACACTTAATAAGCCAGGAGAAATTCGAGGGAAAAAAAATCAAATCAAAAATATTTTTTTTTTGTCCTCCGTGCTCCCCTCTCTTCTCTGTCACGCTCCCCCCGAGCTCTTTCAGACGCCACAGGGTCACACTGCCGTAATCAGCGCTGGGCACTGTTTGATAGAGAGGCGTTAATATATTAGTCAACCGTGAGCGGATGGAAGCAGACAGGGCGGGGATGATGGACGTTGGGAGTAGTAAGTAAGAAGAAGTAAAAGACGGAGGAGAATAATTGACTCAGGTCACCGGCCATCTCCGTTTGGGATGAATGGAAATGTCACCTAATAGGCACATGGTGCATTCTTGCCAGAGGGCCAAGATGACATGGAGCTGGATTAGAAATCGTGCGTTGTTGTCGGGCAGAAACCTTGTATCTCCATATTTAAACTTACTTTAACGCCTTACTTCACTACACAATAGTAGAGGAAACATCAGATCTGCTAGCTCACAACACGTCGCAATGCTAGCTTGTAGATATTTCAGCTATTTCAACTATTTTCTCTCTCTAAAATAATAACAAAAAAGAAACGGTTTCCGACATACGAGGTGTCCACCCGACAACGATGGACTGAAGCACAATGGCGGCGGGCGGCGGGACTTTGTAGCTGGCTAAAAGCACTGTAGGGAATAATAGGAGTGACTTGGAGAGCTAATTAGGATGGCCCATAAGACTTATAGATTAAGCAACAACATCCAGGTGATCAATACGGCTCCAGGACGACGCCATCGGCACTGAACGTCAATATGAGCTTTGTGAACCTAATAATCACTGGAGGGAGACTCGGAGAGACAACTATTCTGAGTCACACAGCCCCCTTTTGCACAAAAGATTGTAAGAACGGTGATTGGAGAAAAAATAATGGGCCATTTCACAACACAATAATCACCCAGCGCTATAAAATTCAATGCAGCCACGGCTCCCAATAAAGCGACTATTCAGTCTGAGGCAATTTTAGAAAGCGAGCCACCCTGCAACAAGACGTCACTCACTTGATGTCATGTTTGTTGCATGAGTCACACAATGGGCCTCCTCCAACGTCTGTACCAGCGGTGGAAAGTATCCAAGTACATTTACTCAAGTACAATCTTGAGGCTCTTTTACTTTACTCGAGAATTTTCACTTTTTTTATATACTTTTACTAAATAGTCTAACTATACAATCTGACATGTTGTGAGCTTGAAGATCTCCTATCTTGAAGCTACTTTTACTTACAGTAATGTACACAATATTCTCCCACCACTGGCCTGTGGTGGTGGACAAAGTAAGTACTCAAAAGTATATATTACGACATACATAAATCTTCTGACATTTTCTGAAATTCCCTCAGAAAGGTTTTGAAATGTTAAAAAATACTGAAAATAGCCAATCTACAAGCTACCGGTATTTCTGTTTCTATCTTTTAATTTTTATTTAAAATAGGGTACAAGTGGTTCATTTATATGCTTGCAAGCTTTGGAACCTTCTGAAAAATGCAGTGGCGTAAAAGTCATCAGCTTGCAAAAATCACCCTTGAGCGGTGCAACTATACTTGTATTGTGGTAGTACCGTAGTCTGTACTGTACTGTACTGTACTGTACTGTACTGCTCCAAACAGACATGCATAGGGATTAGGGACACACGCGGCCGGTCATTGAAGCAGTGTGCATAAGTACAGTACTCAAAGTGTACTCGGTTACTGTCCACCACTGCTTTACAGTACGTACAGTACTGTAAGTACTTCCAGCGCTGGCCTGCGCTGCATGCCAGTGTCAGCTGAGAGGGAGCGTGTTCTTTAGCCTTGGTACACACATCAAAGGCTGCAGTGCGCTGCCAGGCCTTTGTACCCTTGTTCCCAACTCCTATTATCAGATTGTTCTCACACTCTTACACAGTGCGGGCCTTTAACCTCCGCCACCAGCTGACAACCCCGTGTCTTTTAACTGCCGAGAGACCAATCAATCACCAACGCACACTTCCTGGCGTCGTCAAGGCAACGCCTGTTATGCTATCGCCGGTGTCGGATGGAAACCTTGTATCGTTCTCCACATTTCCATACGTTTTGAAAGGTTTTTGGGGGGGAAATGAATGCCCTACTTTGTTGTACAAGTGGGTCACGCAAAAAGTATAGCGAAAATAGACCAACCGTTAGCTCACCACACGTTGCAAGTTGCGACACGTGGTGAGCTTTTGCATTGGCCGTTTTCGCTATTTTTAACATTAACATTTTGACTGTGGAAGTTGTTATGTTTGATGAATATCGTGAAAAAGAGAATGCGAGCACTCGTCAGTGGAACAGTTCACAGGCTTGCCGGGTGCACGGTTCTGGCATGAACAGTATCTTTGAAAAGATCACCAGCACTCACTCGGTCGTTTTTAGGAACTCTTATTTATTGAGAAGCCGCAGCAGCAGATAAAACACGACAGTGGCCTATAGCCTTCCTCAGCGTGTTATCTTAAATAAATATCAAACTAATGAATCTTATTAACAAGAGCTTGTGACTACATAACAACTCCATGGTAACGCAGGTTTTCTTTCCATTCCTTGCAAAGTATAAGTAACGGTTCTGGACATACTAGGTTTTCAAGGCAACGCCTTACCTTTGCCTAGCGAGGAGTCAGGGGTGCCGAAGTCCATGAGGCTGGATATGTCCGTGGGGTGGTAGCACATGTCCGTCACCATCGTCTTCTGTCTGTGATGCACAGATGGGTCTGTGAGGGAAAAACAAACTTTAATTAGACTAGTAGTACACAGAGCTGGAAGGCTATGGTGAATACTCATTATTCACACTCATAAAGCGAGGGCGGTGACAATGTATGGTTTATACAGAGGAGTTAATAACTGGGTTTCAGGATGTGTGTGTGTGTGTGTGTGTGTGTGTGTGTGTGTGTGTGTGTGTGTGTGTGTGTGTGTGTGTGTGTGTGTGTGTGCCCCATTAGTCCTGCTTGTGGAGGCATTCTCTTTATGCTGTTATTGAAGTGGGAAGAGAAAGACATTTCCGGACACAATAAAGGAGAAAATTGTGTGTGTGTGTGTGTGTGTGTGTGTGTGTGTGTGTGTGTGTGTGTGTGTGTGTTCAACGCAATTTGAAAACATCATTTTTTTAACCGAATAGTTCAGTGCAGTTCACTAGTCGGTAATCACCCGTATCCTACCTCAGCTTTTATTTGATCACCAGTTTGGATCGCTTCCCTCTCTCATCTTTTTCCCCCACATAATTTTCCCCTTGCTATCGTTTGCACCATCTCTATGCTCCTGAAGTGGAGCCCGTCCATCTGTGTGATTCCACAGACGTGCACCCTGTGGAGCCACTCTGCCAAACATCCCCTCAGCTAATGGCACTGATGGAGCTCTGCTGGGTGTGACAAGCTTTGAAAGCCAAGGCTCATCTACTCCCTCGCTCCTCATTGGCCTGGCTAAAACCACTGTGGGCACTGGGGACAAACTCCAACCACTGTGCAGATGTGCTCGTTACTTAACATTACTCTATACCTGAGCATTAATTAAGTGTTTTAAGTTTAACATTATTCTATACACACCCTACACACGTTGTTGACCGGAGTTACCCAGAGGTCTGTGCTTGTCTGCTTGACAACCCTCTCCTCTAAAACCAAACCAAACACTTCCTTGAATGAGCAACGTTCTCACACTATACTCCCCGACTCAAATAAACTCCCCGACTCTCCCCGTCCAAAACTGTTACTTTTCAGGATTCAAAATTTCAAATAAAGAAATAGCAAAAGTAGCAAATCTACAAGCTCAAACCTTTCGAGCTTGCAGAACTGCTACCTTTGATGCTTTTGTGTGATCAAGTATAGGGCATTCATTTACGAAAACGCACGAAAACTTAGAATACGGATATAAGAGGTTTCCGGCCGACAACAACGATTTCCGCTAGTTGGCTGACCTTAGCACCACCCGCTCCACTCACATCCTTCCTCCTCTCCTGTCAATAGCCGTTTAGGTGTTGTGTTCAGCTGACCTTTCCTCCGCTCTGGCTTCAATATGGAAATTGGGCAGCAGGAAACCCACAGCCATGAACATGGTGTGGGCACCTGCACCTCTACAGCTGCCCAACGTACAGTAGCACACAATCACATCCAATAATGAAAGAGAGAGCGAGAGAGAATAAGAGTGTGTAAGAGAGAGAGAGTGTGTGTGTGTGTGTGTGTGTGTGTGTGTGTGTGTGTGTGTGTGTGTGTGTGTGTGTGTGTGTGTGCGCGCGAGTGCGTGCGTGCGTGCGTGCGTGCGTGCGTGCGTGCGTGCGTGCGTGCGTGCATACGTGCGTGCGTGCGAGAGAGAGAGAAAATTGCGGAGATTATCCACCTCACTGATTTACAGTAAATTAAACAATGTAATCATCTTAATCTCTCTAAAAGCCTAAAAAACATCTCTTGGCCCACGTTCTGTGTCCTGCACAAAGTTTGCCTGTCCTTCAAATAACATTAAGCAGCTGACACAAGTTATTATGTCTCTTCCTGTGCTTAAAACAATACCTTTTCATTAAAGGGAATTCACTACACTGCCACACAGCCTAAAACATTCTAATGAACAGTGAAAAATGGCGTCTCAGGGCATTTTGTCAGCTGGGTTTAGAACATAAAACATAAAAGCATTCACAGCAATTGTTCAGCACGTAGAATACTAGATGAAATGAGGTGTTGGAACTAAATGCCTTTAAAGACTCATTTCACCCTGTTCTTTGAAGTAGTGTGCAGTGCACTATGCAGAGTCCTTGACATTTCTGGTGACTGCCTGGGTCCTGTGCACCGGGCGACTTACACTGAAGAACTACACTGAAGAACTACACAGTAGCGCACACCAGCGCATGCCGCATGTGTGTGTGTGTGTGTGTGTGTGTGTGTGTGTGTATACACAGAAGCTTTCACTGTATTTCAAAAGTCTAACATTTCACCTCCATTCCCTAAAAAGTCTTTACTCCATTCCCTCTCTCTTTTTTATCTCTGTCACTCTCTCCCACGGTCTCTCCCCCATTTGTCTCCCTCTTTCTCCATCCCTCTTTCACTCTTTCTCTCTCTATTACCCGCTTTCTCCCTCACTCTTTCTCTCCCCCCCCCCCCCCCAACAAAAAAAAAGAATAATCCAAACCCTTAGGGCCTAAAGGTTTGCATTAGCAAGGTTCAGTTGTATTTCATCAGGGGGGGACCAGCGGTCTGTCAGTCCAGTAGGATATAATATATGGCTGGAGGACGGAATGGGATACATCCTCCCGAGGAATGGACAGTTTATCAACCACCTCATTTGTGCCGTGTCAAATCTCTGCTGGGTAGAGGTCAAAGGTTATGAAAATAATGAGCCGGAGTCCTGACGGGGGCCACCACGGACCGCCGTCTGGGGTTGAGGACGCCGCAAGAACACAGGCAAACAGGCTATTGACTGCACTGTCAGCCACAATATAAACAATTTACTTTAGATGTGGCGAGTGAAATGGTTATCTCTTCATCTTCCCTCTCTCGCTCTCCCCTTTTTTATCTGTGTCCTTCGCCTCGCTGTCGGCCCCCTGCACAGCCTGTAGCCTACATATGAAAAAGTCCTTTGTGATCACATACTCCCGTCATGTTACGGTGTCCAAAATAGCCAATCGGCAAGCCAAGCTCGACACTGGCATGTGCCGTAGTATAAATCTGCATTAACGGCGGATATCCATCAGGCTCGTTCACTCGCATCACGCCGCCTTTCTCATTAAACCTTTACGATGGATATTTTTCAAACTAATAAGGGACTTCCTCACCAGCGAGGCAGAGGATAAACAACATCACAAGGGTAAACACCCATGAGATATGAATACGTTTCCGCACAACTGCTCGTGAATGCGGGAACACCCCCGAGGTATAGGATTGGGAAGTGTGACTCTGGAAGAGTCGGTTCTTTATAGGCCATCAACGTAAAAGGCTGGTTTATTTATATTATATGGCAATGTTACTTATCGAGCTTTGGGAATTGCCATAACACGACTAAATTGAGTGGAAAGGGGAAGAAAGGAAAGTTGAAAATTTGCTATTTTCATTGAGCAGTTCTGTCACCCAATGAAGAATATAAATCAGGCTGCTTTTATCGGCTTAACCAATGAATCAAATATACCTCACTGACTCACACAGGGGCCTAAACGAGGTCTGCTTCTTTTTCCCCCGCTACAATAAATCTCTTCAGTGAAAAAGCTGATGTATTAGCTCATTGTGACGTTCCGTGAGCTTGTAGATCAACTGTTTTCACCGAATGTTAAACTCAGAATAGGGAAGCAAGGATTCATGTGGTTAGGTATGAACCATTCAGGGAGATTTTTGCACTTCATTAACTGGCTACAATAATGGTTCAATGAAAAGCCTTTTATTATAACCTCTTAAGATATTCAACTATTTCACTGATTGAAACCGTTTTTTTTCTTCCTGTGCTGAATGACTGTCTTCCCAGCCAGTCTACTAACTACAGTGAATGGCAGAGGAGCCCAACTTTAGAGAGGAGACACGTTCTCGGCCAAGGGGGGAATCAAAAGTGGACACTATATTCATGCAGAATGAGGAGGCAACTATCAGTGTTTCACAGACAGCTCATCTCTGCCAACCTTTAATTACACTGGCATTCACTGGAGCTGACACGTCCACTGTTATCCATCATGACACGGCAGAGAGAGAGAGAGAGAGAGAGAGAATACAATCACACGTTGGCATGGGATTACAATTTCCCTGGAATAGCCTCCTGTTTGAGGGCACTGACCTTACTGTAAGCATGACAACTTTCTGTCTGACAGATCTATACACCGTTATACTGTATTAGTCTGTAACACTTAACAACTTACTATGAAGTCACACAACGAATATAGAATAATAATAAGAAGAAGAAGAATAGCCTAATACTGTAAGCTTGTACTGTAGATGTGCTATTTTTGCTTGTTCTTTTTTCTTTTAAAGTTTTACAGATTTTGTCTATATGACATGCCTATATTAGGGATGCAGGGGTTTAAAAAGTAAGATAAGATATTTGTTATAATGACTATATTGGAGTTTTTTCTATGGTTGTCTTTGATTTGATTTGTGTTGTTTTGTTCTTGTGCCCTGTTTTCGTTTTTTTGCATTGTATTTCTCAATTTATTTCTGCATTTGTAAAAATCTAAAAAATGAATAAACAGAACATTAAAAATAAGATAAATGAATTTAAGATAAATCTGTAATAAATTAATGTTTCACAGGCAGCAACAGCCAGGTTGAAACGCAGGAGTGGCACAGGTACGAGTGAAAAAGAAAAAGAAAAAAGAGAGACAAATTAGAATAGATTAGAATCTGGAACTAATTATCTAATCAAAATGTTGTACAGTCCAACAACACACCTGCAGTCTATCACCAATGTATATACTATATATCTCTGCTGTCTCCAAAATGTTCATGTTTCAGGAAATGTTATGTCACAATATCAAATATTGTGACTTTAGATATTGTCAATTACTTGCATGAGAGGAACACACAGATGTAAAGGGTGTTCAATAGCACTGATTTATGAAAAACAATAATCCTTTTCCTCCCGACAGTGACGATATGTAAGATTGAGTGTATGGATTAATATAAGCACGGTTTATCAACAGTCAATAATACACTGTAGGTACCTGGATGCTGAATCACGCTGTGAAATGGCACCAAAACGTGTGGATACATTCTCTCTCTCCTATTCACAGATAATCTACAGTGTCGGTAAACACTAAATAAATTAGTTTCATTAGATAATTAACAGCAGCACTGAAACCTTCTTGGGTTCATTTCAGCTGGTGTTGATGAGAAACTGTTTGAATTTGAAATGCATATTTCATCGTGATTTTATTTCTCCCTCAATGAAATCGGCAAAGTGTTGAAGCACTATCCAAATCTGCAACTAATGTAGGGGCAAAATAGAGCTCAGATGCTTAATGGGGAGAAAATTCCTCTGTAATAATACTAAAATATGAAACCCCTGAAGAATTGACCCATTTTGCTGTGGAAAAACGACACGCTGTAACCGTTTCCCCTGTGGATGACATGCATTGTGTTGACATGTATTATTTCCTCTCATCGTCATGCATCTAAAGTGAAAGGCATAGTGTGGAGAGCAACTTGAAACACTATGTGGAATTTTGCAGCAATTCCTTGCTTAAAGTAACACTGTGAATGGAGTCCGCCGCGCCTTTGTGATTCTAACCTTTGCCATGGTGAGAAAGAGTCGGCAAGCCAGCAAACACACACAGTGTTAAGGGCTTCATTCATACCGCTTCATACGTATATACTGTGTTGCGCATGTTGTTGCACACCAAGAATAGCAGATCAACAAGTTCACAACATGTCAAGCTTCAACGCGCTGTGGGCTATTTTCAGTATGCAACACCGGTATATAAATCCCGGCTTTACTATATCCCACCTCTCTTGCCACTTGGTTATACACAGCGGTGGTGGATCGACTGCCAGGTGTTTCAATGTTTTAACCCATTTTGGGCGGGAACCCCTTTTGGACCTACAAGCTCATGAGCTTGTAGGTCTGTATGAGCTTGTAGGTCTGCTATGTTTGAAAAACCGAAGAACGACCGACACAGAAACATAGCTTTTTCAGAAAACTGTCAGGATGTAGAAGACATTTTTTTAAATCTGATCTCAGGTCAGAATGGGTTGATCTCGTTCATCCCCTTCATTCGTACAGTCCCTGCAGTGCTTTATCAGCCACTGGCTGGCTTGTGGAGCTATAGCGGATATCTGATTCCCTGCCACCAGAATGCAGATGGATGTCTACAGTCTACCAGACAGTGGTTCCCGGATAGGTACAGCGTCAGGCAGACGGCACCGATACATATACCTAGAATTGGCTGGTTCCCAGTGTGAGTTCTGTACATTGTTTTGCTTTAGTACATGCTGTTGTGAGTGTCTTAACACTGTGTGTGGTTGCCACCACCGAGCCACAGAACTGCCTTATCTGCATAATTTGAATAAATAAGACTTATTTCTAATCCTTGGCCGAATGGTCATGGCATAAGCAAGATAATCCACTGGTTATTAATATGTGTCAGTTTTTTTAAAATTCAGGAATGACGCGGAGGTGAAGAACTCCATTCCACTTTATTTTGCCGTCAGTCGGAGACTAACTATTGATGATATGCACACGGCTGCCATCTTGCCAGCAAGGTGCTACCTACAGTAGCTGCAACTTCCCATAGACAGCCCATTCATCCAAACAGAACAGTCCTATCTAATTGTATTAAATAACGTCAAACTCACCAACATTGCAGTTGTACGCAAAGCTTGAATTATCCTCTTTCTATCTGCAATGTGTTTGTTTAATAAAATCCACTGTAGAGATGTTATGAGCTACTCCCTGTCAAGAAATTCCTTGCAGATGGTAATTTTGAGTGGTGCAACCACTCCCTTACGGATCTATGTGTGTGGGTATACTGGCTGGCTGGCTGGGTGCGTCTGAGCACAAAAACAGCATGGTTGTTTTTCACCACCTGTGCGCAACCTAACACACACAGAAACACACACGCACATATTAACTGTATGATGATTTCGGGTGTCCCAGTACAGTACAGTGACAGTACAGTACAGTACAGTACAGTACAGTACAGTACAGTACAGTACAGTACAGTACAGTACAGTACAGTACAGTAGACTCCCCCCCCCCCCCCCCCTCCACACACACACACACAAAGAGTTGCACCACTCACTTCACACGGGTGTGATTTTTCTAAGTGCTGGAGTTTGGAAGAGCCCGTTGACTATCACTCAGCCCATGTGTACCACCTGTTTAGAATTTGCACATAATGCAGGAGGCAGCAGGAGGTTGCTTTACTGATAACGAGTGCTTCCAAGCTCTGACACTTAGAAAAATAATCATCTGCAAGGATTTTCTTGACAGGATGTAGCTCATAACATGTCTATGGTGGATTTTTATGAAACAAACACTTTGCAGATAGTAAGACGATAATTCAAGCTTTTCGTACAGCTGCAATGTTGGTGAGTTTGACGTTATTTAATACAATTAAATAGGACTTTTCTGTTTGGATGAATGGGCTGTCTATGGGAAGTTGCACCTAGGTAGCACCTTGCTGGCAAGATGGCAGCCGTGTGCATATAGGCATCAATATGCCGCAAATGATTACAGACTTTGACAGATGAGTGGGATACAGCAAAATAATAATAATAATATATAATAAAGTCTCATTTCTAACTACGGTGTGCAGTGCAAACAGTAAGCGGTAACAATGCATACAAATAAAGTCAGTTGAGTTCTGTGAAACAATAAACAACAACACATAGCAGCTCCTCTACTTTGTATTCAGCGCACTCCTCACCACATAAGAAATGTGAAAGGCATGAGCTCTCCTCCGGGACAGATTGGAAGCCAAACCATAATACAGTTATAATATAGTATGCTATACATCTTTGGCCGGGCTGTCACTTCTCTATTATCAATGCAACTCAAACAAGCAGCCCAGGCACTGCACACCAAACGCCATTCCTCTGATATTATGGAGCTGAAAACTCGCCAAATCTGTGTGTATAATCGCAGGTGACACAGTGAATCAATAGCCGCGGCACTTACAGAGTATTAGCCCTGAAAGACTCGAGGCTCGCGAAGCTCCAAGGCTGCTATGTGTTTCATCCACAGCCTGCGGGTGTTGTTGGTGTGCTAAGAGTGGCCAGAGGCCCACTTCAGCCTGACCTGAGGATTATGCACCGAAAAAGGACATCTAAAGGGGACACATATCCATTAAGTCTGGGAGAGGAAACGTCACGTGAAGATGACAAGAGTCCAGGGTCGACCATTATAGCGGTCGGTGCTGCTTGCTTCAGCAGGCTTTGGA
Organism: Protomyctophum bolini; assembly: GCF_963924005.1. Lineage (NCBI taxonomy): Eukaryota > Metazoa > Chordata > Actinopteri > Myctophiformes > Myctophidae > Protomyctophum > Protomyctophum bolini. The sequence continues at coordinate 37,729,363 of NC_137863.1, forward strand.
TTTTGAGAGAACGTGGAAATAATGCATAATCTGTCCTACTCCGTCGTGCAGAGAGTTGTGAGCTTTCAAGCTTTACAGCTTGAAAATCTGTTATTTTTGGCTATATATGCGATATATTATGTTCTCACCGAAACAACAGGTTTTCCACAAATACGTTATTTTACTTAGTTAGGAATTAGGCTCGATACACCATCCAGAACTCACTCAATATCAATACAGAATTTAAACTTGTAATAAATTGCATATTAATGCAGCTATACCAAGATAAGGGAGGCTCTTAGATATGGCAAAATGTCTGGTGATGAAAGAGTAGACTACATATTCATACTGTATAATGTTTTGGTCTGCCATTTAGTCAGGTTTGAGTAGACAGGGGCTGTGCCTGTGCCTCTGTGCTCGGAGCAAGTGCCCTTTCCGTCAGTAACTCACAACTGCGCCCTGAGCCAGTTGAACACCTGTTCACAACATTACTGATATGGACGCACTCAGCCCTGTGATTAAACAAAGCACACATTGTCACCATGGAGGGACCAAAACACAGCTGAAGTACGCTGGAGATGAGGAAATCACCTATGTCTATTATTAGGCACCAAGATCATCACGATAACAACTCTGTAGCGATGTGGGAAGGCAGAGATGACAAAATATCAATGCTGCTTGAAACTGGTCCAGTAACAGGCTTTGTGCCATACTGGAATGATGTACGCTGGCTAATGAACAACACTGTCAGGGCGCTGAGCTGCCAATCTAAGGGTGGTTGGAGTTTTACCCAATAAGCAGCCCGAGTAATGCAAGTCAGATAATCCTTGATGTTGGCTTCTGCAAGGAGCCATCCATTGATCATTCCAAACCTTTATCAGTGTAGCTGGATCAGTGGGAAACAGAATCCATTATGGGCAAGATAATGAGTGTTTCTTTATACAGCCCTGTGATGTGTGGGATTATCTACAGTACTGCTATCGTAGATTGTATACTGGTTAATCCAGCACGGTCCTTTTTGAACTACTAGTCAGTGACTGACCTGGTTATCTACAGGGAAATCTGATTTGTTTCTCAAATACAAGCTTTATGACGCACTCTTATTTGCAAGTGTTCAGATCGGATTTGCGTATTCGTCAACTTATCTGTGTTGGTTTCCGGGACCCCCGGAAATGCTTTGGCCAACGCACATTGTGAGCTTGTAGATTTTTGAAGTATAATTAAGCTTCGGTGACACATCTTTAGAAATCAGATTTGAATCGAATTTCAAACTATCTACAGTAGGTATGTTTTAAATAATTTTCTTCCTTTTCCCCCCCCTTTTTTTTTTACCAAAATCCTTTTCCATGTGTTTTTCTTTTCTTTTTTTTTGCTGTTCAGACTTGATTAAATTTTGATTATTTAAATGTTGTGTGGACCCCAGGATGACTAGCGACTACTAATGGAGATCCTAATAAGAAATAAAATAATCTGATTACAAAAAAGAAACAGGTGGCTGGCTATATGTTCTTCTACTCTGAGCAGAGACAAAGCCGCGAGGTAGTGTAGCCTAATAATGAAATGCGTGACCCGAACAAAAGGAGGCACAATACAGTGATTCAGTCCTGGCCCTGGAGAGACAATAAGAGACAATATGAACACTACTGAGAGGGACAGAGCTGCACTTTCAATGGGTTACCAACGCATTGAACCCCAGCACGGAGACCAGAGAGAAAGGTCACCATCGTTTGAATCATATTTTTGATGGTGTCCCCCTTTTGAAGGCCATAACTCACACATAAAGGAAGAGAGGCGGCATATTCCATATCGTACAGAAGGAACAGGGTAGATATGAAGACATTAGCGCCCAAACCTCTAGTTTAGACAAGGGAGTCTAAAAGGGACAAAAGGGACACAGCAGCAGCTGCATTGGTATACATTCAGCACTCTATTATGTAAGTGTTTTTAGATTAGGCCAATGAGGCTAGAGACCGAGGACAATCTCCCAGCTATTGTTGATGAAACTGGGTGAACATAATGGCGTGACCATGTGGATCTTGGAGTTCACGTGGGTGCTCAATGACGACAGTCTGTTTCGACCGCCATTGTTGAAATGAAAGTTAAAAAAAAAGAAAAGTAAAAATATTATTTCCAATATAAAACGTGGGGAAAATGGCGGGAGTTACTTCCTTGGCCTGCTAGCAGCGCGCACGCCACACACACACACACACACACACACGCAAATTGTGAGGATCAGAAAACGGTCATCACAATGTCCATTTATGAAATTCTACATTACTTATTGGGACATTTGGTACTCACAAGTACCGCATGCGCGCTCGCACACACACACACACACACACACACACACACACACACACACACACACACACACACACACACACACACACACACACACACACACACACACACACACACACACACACACACACACACACACACACCTATCATGGTGACTCAGTGTGGGTCACAGCTGGGCTGCTAGCTCATCTCAGTGACCTGAGGGGCAAGAAGCGAGATGATGTGGGATTTCAAGTGAAGATTAGAGCACAATCTGTCTGGAAGACTGAAGTGGGGCTGCAACTCTTTTATTGACATTATTCTATCGATTCGTTCTTTGATTAATTCTACTCCACTATCTCATAGGCAAGTATTATACTTTTACTCCTCTACAATTATGTGAAAACTGTAGTTACTATAGTTACTTTGAAGATTTTGACTATTAAAAAACATACATTAACCACTTCAGCCCTATAAAGCTTTAGGCCATTTGAAAATAGCCGATCTACAAGTTCGCTATTTCAAAAGATTTTTTTAGACACTTCTATACATTTGAAAACTTGTGAAACGGTACAATCTACATGAGTGCTTTCTGCTTTTGGTACTTTAAGTACATTCTGATAGCGATACGTACCTTTGTACTTTTACTCAAGTACATTTTTTATTCCAGACTTTTACTGAGTATTTCTGCATTGCGGTATTGATACTTTAAGTAAACATTTTGAGTTACTTTTCCCACCATGCCGGGTGACGGTGGCAGCAGCAGCCTCTTTAACAGTTAAGTAACTGTCACAGTGCGCGGGGACATTTTGAAAATGTGAGAAGCCTGGCTGACCTCTGTCCCGTTGGCCTCGCACACCCCTGATTAGTGCTCTGGTCACACATAGCGGTCATAGCAGAGTGTCACACACACACACCCTGACTCCCAACCAAACCCTAGCGGCCCAATGCAGAGCACCCTTCCACCCTGGACAGCTGGACTGGGACATGCAGAGAACCAACCCAGAGCAGCAGTATAACCACCGTGTCTCTCCTCTCCGGAATAATCCTTATGCTTTCTTTCTATGCTGTAAAGAAAAAGGAGTCTGTGTTGCAGAACTGGTGATTTAATAAACAAAAATAATAATTCAAAAGGACAAACGTGATCAGCCACGGTTCTAATTCTGTATCGAGTCTCCGTAGTAAACAAACAAAATAATATCGCTCTTCCTCTGAATAGCGCGACCGCTTCCCTTCCCAGCGGAACAGCAAGTCCACACCAGATATCCCATAATACTCCTCGTCCGCGCCTCAGCCGCCAACACAGTTAAAGGAACAATCCCCCTGTATATACCTTAGGGTTACAGCAGGGCCATATGGATGAAATCAAACATCACTTATATTTTTGTCCAAATAATAACAATAATGATATTGCATTTGCATAGTGAGGATACATTTTCATTTTCAAAATGATTCATGTACTGTACTGTACTGTAACTGTACTCATCTCTGTTCCATGAATGGACAAATATTTGACTCCCCCCAAAAGCCTCCCTAAAGGAGCTTTACACAGTGCCTTTTACTTTGCTCTATCTTTGCCCTCATTTAGCATTCCATATCCTATGCATTATTCATACTGTATGTTTGATCCTCCAGAATGTGGAGAATCCAATGCGTATCCACAGACACTTTGCACCAAAGGCACTGCGATGACAACAACAAACCATTCCCTTATTCCTCACTGACAGGACCCGCGTTGGCGTCGGGTTACAACAGGGGAAGCTCTCGTTATGTTTTGCGCTGCGTCGCTCCCTGCATACTCCTCCCCTCATTGACTAACGGCGAGGCTCTGATTAGCGTTCCGTGAGAGCGACATTGACTTAAACTAGATAAAGTATACCTGTGCCCACGAGGGGCACAGGTATACTTTATCTAATTTAAGTCTGAGAGCGTTTAGAATTTACGGTACAGTTCCATTTAACTAAATATAAATCACTTAGCTGGGGAGTGGGGACCCCCTGGAACCCCCATCAAGGACCACTAGTGGCCCACAGACCTCACGTTGAGAACCACTGCTCCAGAGTCTCTTTCATTCCTCTCTACCTACTCTCAAGTGAATTAAGGTTGCACAAGCTGGGAAAGAGAGTGTTAGGTATGGAAACGCACAAAAACAACACTAAAATATAAGATTTAACGCCCCCCGGGGCAGCATATATATATATAGCCTCCACCTCTGGGGGGAAAACCAACCAACCAATGGTACTGTAAGCAGGCTGAATAATACAACACAGGCCGTGGAGCCACCGGTAGGAGCAACAGACCCACAAGGAGTTGAGGTTTTGTTTTGGGCTGATAATATTAGAGTGATGCATACTGCGCTTTGAAGTGCTGACCCAAGTGAGACGCTCCAAGCCGGTCTGAATAATAGAACTAAGACGTACCGTGATGACAGACAGGGCCTGTAAGGCAGCTTTGCATGGTGGGCGGACAAGGGAATCTTCCTCACAGAACACTGCCAGCTACACCAGCCGACAACGAAATCATCACCTGTGCTGTGCTGTGTAACAAGTGCAGTACAGTACAACACTTACACCTGCCATCTGCCAGCTACTGTACATCACAAAACCCACAAATTGAACCACATGAACTCTATTCTGGCTCCCCCAGAGTCAAAGTGTCCTTGAGCAAGACTCTGAACCCCTAATTGCTTTACAATCTCTGTAAAGCGGCCTTGGATAAAGGTGCCTATATATAAATGCACCATTAACCATTTGCAATGCGTTGTGAGCTTGTAGATCAGCTATTTGTTGGCGAAGAATTTGGTGTAGAGGGGGGACACCACCAAGTCAACAAAGCATAGGGTTTAAGTGATTAGACCACATGCCGATATGTTGCATTGATTAAATGGACAATTCAACGTTTTTAATTTCAAGGAAGGACCCCCAGTTTGATATGGACCTGTATCACACTAGTACTGTGCCAATGACTTGTTTACATCGTCACCGTACCGTTCCATCATTCATGGCAGTATATAATCCTTCACAATTCAGTTTTTATGGCATAAGGAGTGCTCATGTTCATCCTGCATAATATGCAAGGTTTTACTGAAGCCAGGTAGATTATGCGCACCGTTTGGTACCTTCCCTGCATTTGCATAGTGACTTCCTTGGGGACCATTTTCTTGTAGTAATTATTCTTGTAGTGAAATTGTTATTAAAAAGGTTTTAATTAGCATATGTTTCTGACTTTCATGTTGCCATATTTGGTAACAGTTTTATGAAAGCAAATAAATTTTAGAACATTTTAGAACAGCTAAACCGTTGAGGGCACTCCGCTCCGCTACCTCACAACCCCCTGTAGCTGTAAATTATCCACTCTAAACCCGGGCCTCTAGTGGCGTATTGCTTTAACATAACTCATTATTACAAGCAGCATTTTTTAACCAAAGGCCCCATTACTGTCACGTTTACTTACACTTTTTAAGTGCGCGGGTAAAGTCGAGGCGGAAGCCATGGCCCCCTGATGCTGTGTCCTAACTACCATCAGATATGAGGTGACAGGACCACAGCCTCTTGCCCTGCACCTCTGGGAAGGCAGCAACACATGTCTGGAGCCGGCAGTCCTCACTGAGCCGAGCACTGCACTTTGCAAACAAGTGTGAGGGGCTCTCGTATCAATGTCTGTCAGGGTGAGGAGTGGTCAGCCTCTACCCACACAGGCCATGTTTTGCCTCCAGGATGTCAGCTAACCTTTACAGCACTAGTGGGCTGGTATTCAGTATCTGACACACAGACTGGTAAACTGTGCTGAACAAAGTACTCAACGCTCAGTACTTGAGTCAAAGTATTATGGATACTAGCCTTGAATAAAATAAATCACACCTGTATGAAGTGCATCATGCATCATCTCATACTGGCCAATCAGAATGCCTGTTGCCTGTGATTGGTTAGCTGATTTTCTCATTTACATATGACATTTTCCCTTCAACGTCAAATGGCGTATAATGTTTTGATGTTTAATTTACGTCATATTTAGCAGACATTTGATCTGAATTCCCCTTTCATTATCAATGGGACAAAAGCTGTATATAGGAGTGCCCCTCAAAAATCACACCCATGTGAAGTGAGGGGCACTCTTATTATCATACAATCATCATCATAGATCATCTCATTCCGGCCAATAACAATTTGAGATAGATTTTCCGTCTTCACCTTTAGTTTTCTGCCCTCACATTTATCTTCAATATGTAGTTTGCTCAGCCAATCAAATCATCACTATGGGGTGATCAGCCAATCACAAGCCAATGTTTGTATTCACACAAACCGGGAAAGCTGGGCATAGGAGGGGCGCTGGCCCCTCCTACATCCAGCTTATTGTGTCAACACAAATATTGAATGCCCTTGACAATGAATGGCCAGCTATTAGTGTTTGTGTAAACACAAACATTGAAGACGAAGGTGAGGAGTCCTCACCTTCGTGACCACATGTCCCTCTTTGCGTGGGACAGTCCCTCATTTCCAAGACTTTTCAGGCGTCCCACAAATTGAGACCCTGTCCCACATTGTGACTGGCAGGCAATTGCATCAGTGTTCACATGCCCTAATAGTTAGTCCCCTAATAGTTGGCCTTCTGTTGTAAAGCTCTCTCATTGTCTCTTCCTGCTAGATGTGTTTTTAAGCCTGTTAAAATAGCATAAAAATAAGGCATGATTTTAAAACAAAATGTGAGACACCAGAGGAGTTTATACAAGATAGCCAATAAGCCTATGGTCGAATATGACATCAAGGCATTTAATAGCAACTCAAGTAGTAAGTTGCTAACCCCTTACTCCAGTATCGCTTGTGTGGGACAAGTGGGATGGGGGGGACCCCGTCGATACTTCTGTCCCTCAAATGAACAGTTTGGATCTGGTCATCCTAGTGAGGACGCAAATTGTGATTGGCCCGAATGAGGTGCTGAATATGATGATAAGAGCGCCCCTCACTTCACACAGGTGTGATTTCTTAATATCAATGCATTTCTGTATTGAAATTGAAAAAATATATATCAATAGATTCAATACCAGCAAAACACTGTGAGCTTGTAGATCTGCTATATATTTGAAATGTTTTCCTAGAAAAGTAGAATATTTGTCTTTGAATGTAATGGAGTGAAAGTCACAAGTATCCAAAAATATCTCCCCCTGGGGGCATATTTTACTAATACTTATACTCAATATACATATACTTTCCTTTGGCCATACTATAACATTAAAAATAAATAATAAATAAATAAATAAATACTTTGTTACTGTCCACCGCTGGTGAGGGCTGGTTGGCCACGCTGGCCACGTTTGCCTCCAGGCTGTCTTAGTTTAAATGTGTGTCATGCTAATGTGCCTTATAGTTTAAATGGGTGTCATGCTACCTTATAGTTTAAATGGGTGTCGTGCTACCTTATAGTTTAAATGGGTGTCATGCTACCTTATAGTTTAAATGGGTGTCATGCTAATTTACCTTATAATTTAAATGGATAGTGGGCTGGTATATCTGACGCACAGACAGGTAAATGAAGGGCAACATGTACTGTATGTATCCCACACCAAATGCCAGGGGCGCACCGTGGAGAGAATATGCAATGCAGCACCTGCTAAAGCTGCTATCAGGGGATCTTGTGGGAAAGGATATTTCTGCTGTCAATCAATGTTGTTTAAGTGCTGAGGTCCCTACTAATGAGTGAGGCCTGGACCAGATAATGCAAGGGGGTAGAAAGAAAAAAAGAAACGCTCAGATGAATGCAGAAGTTGCACACTCCCACTGGTCATTACTCATTCCGCTGTGCTAGGACCTTGTGATAAGATAGGATACGATGAAGGGATATACGAGTGTGAAATACAATATTAAAGTCCTATCCATGGAGGCAAATATATCAAACAGAATTACATCCCCGATACGATAGCTCCGGTAAGGTGATAAATCACCTATTGTAGTGGCGAGTTTCACTGTTACACTACCACCTCCCCCACCCTCCCCCCAAAAAAAGTCCAGTCAAATGACAAATGACCCAGTTAAGGCCGTCCTAATCATGACTTCTGCTAGCAGTTTGTGCTACAATACTGGCGCAGCACTCTCTCAAGTCATTGACTTCCCCTTTACAGTACACTATGTACCACTCCATGAGAGCCTGAATCAGCTCTTAGGTCAGCATGGCGCCTCACAATGACTAATGTTTCAGAAGAGCACCGGCGGGTTCTCGAGAGGAGAGCTGTTGACCGCGTGCCTCCCACCATCAGGGAGCAGCATGCGGCGACGGAAGGTGTTTCAGAGAAGTGGAGTGCTCACTCCCACACAGCACACGTGTGCACAGTGGTGGGAAAATTGCTCACTAATCCGGAATTAAAACATTAACCTGCGTAAAAGTACTAAAGTATTGGTATCAAAATGTACCAAAAGCAACGTGAAGACTAGTTTGAGTCGAAACATTTTGGCATTTCCTCTTTTTTTAACCTTTTCGTTGTGCTCGGATCGCTCCTCTACAGTACAAATACCTCAAGTACAGTACTTGAGTAAATGTAACTTAGTTACTGTACTTTCCACCACTGCGTGTGTGTGTGTGGCTCACTCGGTCGGGGCTGCAGCAGCCTACCTCTTCCAACAGGCTGTAATCAGTGGGGCGACAGTAGCAGTGATAATTAGCATCTAACAGCCCTCAGCTGTCACGGCCCACATGTTTGCCCTGCAGTGTTTCACGCACAGATACAGTAGAAACATGCATGTGTGTGTGTGTACAGTATGCACAGATACATTAAGCGCACACGTAGTTGAAAGTGAACTCTCTCGCTCTCTGTCGCGCGCGCACACACACACACACACACACACACACACACACACACACACACACACACACACACACACACACACACACACACACACACACACACACACACACACACACACACACACACACACACACACACACACACACACAGCGTGTAGCTATCTGTTCATTATGGTACAAGTTTCACACATGCCAATTACTGCAGTTTTCCATGCCTGCTATTAACATCATGTAATCCATAACAATGCCCTCATTATGGAAACGTTGCGTTTAGTCAAGGCTTGTCAGAGATGTTGAGGCTCATCATAGATGTAATTCACAGATGCAACATAACTCGTCTGTGACTGAGAGATAAGCAACGTGACGAGATCATGATGCCACATAACGTTTTATGAATGAACTACTGAACAGAAGTCATAACTTTGATCTGTTCTCTGACGTGTGTGGAAAGTTCCTTTCTGAAATGCATGGCACGGTCAGTCACCTGGCCCTTTTCAGTGTCCCAATGTCCACGCACATTCAACTCAGTCCGAGATGCCCTAACCTAATCACTTTCAACCTGGCGTCCCTATTTTGGGCATGTCATTAATATTATATGCAAACATGTTAAAAAATAGCGAACATGGCAGATGCACAACCTCACAATGCATCACGTCGCGACGGACTGTGAGCTTGTATATCTGCTAATACTGTACATACGATGAAGTATAAAGTGACTTAAGACAGAGAGAGAGATGGAGGAAGGTACAGTACACTTCACGTGTAGGAGAGCAGAAGGAAGGCAGTAGAGACAATTAGTTGTCTAATAATAGTAATAGCAATTAACAGTGCTATTACTATTATTAGCTCCTGGCAGAGATTTGTGATAAACTCACAAATCTCAAATTGAATTATTTTACGCATGTTTTCTCCACCGTTATTAATCCGATTTTAGATCAGCGCTATATAATGGCCTGATCTCTAAAATATAAATAGTAGTGCCACTGTTTTTCCTGTATAGGCATATTTAGTTTCCAGTAGACTACAACACTTGTCAACCTGCGTGTTTATTCACATGGCAACTTCTGATAATTTGTGTCTACTGTAAAAGATCAGACCAGTCTGAACGGAGTGGTGCTGTTGGGGTGTCGCGTGTCGGACTATTGGTTGACGGACTATTGGTTGTCGGACTATTGGTTGTAGGACTATTGGTATTACACTAACACTAAAGACTCAGCTTCCCATCAGGCACCCGTGTACAGTGTGACAGCACCACTTTGTCACCTGTTGGTACTCTAAACAGACATAGGGACAGACATAGGCACATGCTGTTCCTTGGAGTGGCTGCACCACTCAAAACAACACAGTGTTGTCCATTGCTACTGTGGCCATCGATTTGTTTTAGTTTTTTTAGGCTCTCTGGGAATCAACCCATGTCTAGTTTGTAATACAAAATATATAGCCTGTCCACTGTGCGTTGATATTGTTGTTTGTACGAATACCAAATGAGTAATTCATTCATTCATTATCATCAACTTCTCTCCATTATTCTCTGTGAGTTAAAACAGCTCAGACTGGGTTGAATTAAGATTGTCATAACACACACACACACACACACACACACACACACTCACACACACACACACACACACACACACACACACACACACACACACACACACACACACACTCCTCCGAATGCAAAAAATCCTTTACCCCAGGATTTACGGTAGTAGAGTTACTTGTTCTGACCTTGGATGTTAATTTGTTTTGTAACAGCAGGCGCAGTCTTTTCTTTCTGGCATAAATCGCACCTTGAAATGACCCTTCCTGAAATTACATTTACAGGATGTAATACAGTACATTGAAAATGAGGGCAGGAACCACGCAGATGTACACTGCACTGTACTCATCATCATCCTATGTGATTCCCCGTGGTACAGTATGTCAGCATAATGTATACTGTAGGAGGCTAATCATCTCCACCACCCAGCTTCTCCCCTCATGATTGCATGTATGCGTAGAATTCCCACTGTCCGACCATCGCTAATGGGCACAGTGTGTAAGTAGGCTACGGGACCACTAGCTTCTCCACCTGTCCACGAGGTGTATGACCTTTCTGTAATTTGTCCAAAGCACAGACAGAAAGCCTACTGGCTTACTGGCCCTCTGCATGACGGATCTCATTCTGACAGGACACATCCCGTGCCTGGCATGGGAACTGCACTGCCCTCTGCAATCCCAAAGCACTGCAGAGGGTCGTGTGCTCAGTCCAGAGCAGTGCTTCTCAAACCCACAAATGGATATTTGGACGAAAACCCCCATCTGAAAAGACTCTGTGCCACTAGGGACCCCCCAGAAGTTTGTGTAAACAATTTGTTATAAATTATTCCAGAGTAGACCTTTTTAACCCCCTGAAGTAAAAATGTTAATGTTGCTAAACTGATAGTGATGCTGTATCGACTCATTTTGCTGGGGACCACCTGGAACCCCTTCAAGGGCCCCTGGGGGACCGCTAGAACCCAGTTTGAGAACCACTGGCCCAGAGCATCGGTGTGAGCTTCCCTAATACGGTATAATGGACGGTTTGCCAGTCAGTATAAAGCCTTATCATCAGGCACCCCGGCCACCCCAACCATGGACTGTTTCAGTTGCTACCATCTGGAGGCGCTATACTGCAGCCTCAAGGCCCACAACAGCAGGCTCTGGGACAGCTTGTTCCACCAGGCAGGTGAACAATGGACACTAACGGCCTGTTGCCTGTTTCACACATACACACACTACACTAACAAACAACTACATACACATACAGTATGCAATGCTATGCATGTATAGGCAGGACCTACATGCACACACAAACACATTATTTAAGCACATCCACATCACATCACATATAGGCAACTAACATAATATTTACAGTTGTACATATACGCAGTGTGTGCACGGGTCCTACGTTCTCAAAATATTAGAGGTGCGTACATGCGTGCGTACATACTTTAACCACTTTCAAACTGGCGTCCCTTATTTTGTGCATGTCATTATAGTCGATTATTGTTATAGTTTGTTTAATCTTCACAGATGAAAAAAATAGCAGCTGTACAATCAATCTTTACAACGCGTCGCAACGCACGTAGCCATTTTTGCCAAGGTTTAACAGCCCTCCATCAGCAGTTCTCTCCTCTCAATGTCTGCACACACCTCAGGCCATGTCCCTTCCATCCATCCATCCATCAACCTCTACTCTGGCTTTTTAGAATCCCAGTCTCCCATGACTCATCTCGTTCTCTTCCTCACTGGGGTTCCTCCCCTGTCCGCTGGTACTGTGCTCAGTGTGCTGTATCGCGTCGGCAGACTCGGCACTGTCAACATCCCCTCTCCACGCTCTCTCTCCTCACTTCAATTTCTGCCTCGCTCTCTTTCGTTAGAGCATCTCTCTAACCTCCCGCCTGTGTGCCCCTCTCCTCTAGTTCTTACACAGCTTGTAGATCTGCTATTTTCACTAGCTGTTTTTATTTGGAAAATAAAAAAGACCCAATTACTTACTAAAATAGCTGATCTACAATGTGACACTATTTTTATTTATTTAGTTTTAGGTTTAATACGAGTAACATATACATTTGCAATTCAATTGTTAAATCATTATAATATCAACATCTCCCAAAAGGAAATGCATGTACATAAGCAGGGATAAAAACGTATCCCCACCGGCCATACAAATGAATGAATCTGTTTTCTCTCACTTTAATTTCTCCCTCAGTTTCACAAATCTCTCTCTTTCACAAACATCTCCCTCCCTGAAAGTCTGTCTCAGTTACTTTCCACCACTGACACCCCCCTAATTCAGCATCACTCATCATCACCCCTTCGTTCTGCTGATATTTCCTCTCAGGAGAATAAGTGTAGCACGCAATAATAGCGAGAAAGGCCTTGAAATGATCTCCCGGGAACCCTGCAGGGCCAGCCAGTGGTGGAGGAGCGTGAGGTACTACAGTACCGACCACTCAGATACATCTTAACAGTACATTTGAGAACGACTGTACTGTAATGCTCTCTAAGTGGACAATGAAGATTCTCAAGCGCACCTTGCACAGACGGCAAAGATCTGGTGTCAGGAAAAAATGGGTTCATCCCATAGGGCTGTGCGATGTGCACAAAATCAAACATCCCATATAGGGAGGGGCCTATACTGCTCGGCTGGGTGCTGGTTAAAAATCACACTCATGTGAAGTGAGCGGCGCCTTTCATCACAATGATGACGTCTGATGATGTCAACAACATGATGTATAACGAGAACATTCCGTGCTCAAACGGACAGAAAACGGACATTCCGTGCTCAGACATACAGTACACACAAAGATGTGCACACTGCGGCCGTGGCTCAGTGGTCCAGGCACCTTCCTACTGTCTGTCCCTCTATAAAAAATATAAAATAAAGGCGAAAGCCGGGCAAAAAAGAAAGAAAGAAAAAACGATGTGCACGCTGCATAGGAGCGACTAGCGTGTACAAATGGAACCAAATGACCCCGTAAGTGTCCATTTGGTACGAATTGTACTCTTTCAGAGCTACATACCCCATAAGGGTCCATTTGCTGGACCCAACGTTAAGCAACACTGCTTTAGAGTGTGTTATGATCAGAACATTTTGTTGGCATCGGAACAACGGCCCTCCCTGTCTGTGCGTTTGCCCGCGGCAGCAGGGCCACTCTCATGAGACAAGTGTGGTAGAATGGAGACCTTCACTATATACTGGCTCTACTCTCTGCTTCATTAGCCACTGTATAGGAGGCAGCTTGTACTTTTCGGAGGCATCATTATTTTTTTTTGTCAGGATTTATTTCTCCTCTAACCAGACTCCCGCACGCACACCTCCCTGAGTCCCGAGCCGCTCCGAGCATCTGGCCCAGACTCACACAAAGACACACTTTTTTTCCCCTTCACTTTGAACAGCCTGAGAAAGTGGCTCATTCAACACTTGAGATCAATTTACCCTTAAAGTTACAGTGTAAGCTACGTATGCTTACTTTCTGTGAGAGAGAGGATTCTCTCCTTCAGAAAGCACCGGCAGGGATTGGTGGAAGCTGTGCCTGAAACTCCAGTTTTCTGAAATAAATATTTTCACGATTTTTCAAAAATAGCAGATCTACAAGCTTGTAGCGCGCCACTCGGTGGCGCGCTATGAGCTTGTAGATCTGCTATTTTTCAATAGCTAAATTATAACATAATGTTTAAAACACCAAAAGGGGTTCCCGGCGTCCCGCCCAAAATGGGTTAAGAAACAGCATAACTTGCAGTGTTGCATTGCATTTGGAAACATGATTTGTATCTGCAAGTGCAGCATTCAACTCATCATCAGTCAAAAATATCATAATAATGTTACTGCAGGTACAACCCCATGGTGACTAGATGTCTGTAAATCCAGCATAAATAGCCTGTTATTCTAGCAGCATTCAGTCCGTTCCTATTTTGAGGTATAGATGCTGGCACACAGAGAAGCCCATGTTCATGATGTGGTTCTGCAAGAGGATAGGCGTCTATGGCAGGGTCCGTTTTGTCCATGAGTCTGTCTGTCTGGACTGCAGCTAATCTCGCAAAAAAACAAACATAATATATGCACGCTGCCACAGTAAGCCACAGAAGTGCTTCCACATTTTCCCCATGTGATATACGTTTGAAAATATTCAACTTAAAAAATCACACCCGTGTGAAGTGAGGGGCGCTTTACCAACCCTTCATCATCTTAACATCATCGCAATATCATAACATAACATCATATGCCGATTTGCTCAGTGACAGACAAAACAAACTCTGTTCATTGATAATGGCATAATTTAATGTTTGTGTAAGTGACAAAACAAACATAAAACTCTGTCCATTGTCAAAGGCGTTTTTAATGTTTGTCTAGACAAGCCCTCAACAATCACACCGTGTGAAGTGAGGGGCGCTGTTATCATACATCATCATCATCATCTCATTCTGGCGAGTCACAATTTGCGTCCTCACTTTTCCGTCTTCACTTTTCTGTCCTCGCCTTTTCCATCAGCCAATCAAATCATCACTATGGGGTGATCAGCCACAGGCTTGTCACATGAAGGCGGAGAGTCACAATGGAGCCAAGCCCTTTCTGTGTGAATCCCCGAGTCCCACACATGTCCTAGTTCATGACCCACACATGTCCTAGTTCATGACCCACACATGTCCTAGTTCATGACCCACACATGTCCTAGTTCAGACCCACATGCATGTCCTAGTTCAGATCCACACATGTCCTAGTTCAGACCCACACATGTCCTAGTTCATGACCCACACATGTCCTAGTTCATGTCCCACACATGTCCTAGTTCATGACCCACACATGTCCTAGTTCAGACCCACACATGTCCTAGTTCAGACCCACACATGTCCTAGTTCAGAGTTCAGACCCACACATGTCCTAGTTCAGACCCACACATGTCCTAGTTCATGACCCACACATGTCCTAGTTCAGACCCACACATGTCCTAGTACCTAGTTCATGACCCACACATGTCCTAGTTCATGACCCACACATGTCCTAGTTCATGACCCACACATGTCCTAGTTCAGATCCACACATGTCCTAGTTCAGATCCACACATGTCCTAGTTCAGATCCACACATGTCCTAGTTCAGACCCACACATGTCCTAGTTCAGATCCACACATGTCCTAGTTCAGACCCACACATGTCCTAGTTCATGACCCACACATGTCCTAGTTCATGTAAATGGTAAATGGTAAATGGTGCATTTATATAGCGCCTTTATCCAAGGCGCTTTACATAGATTGTGCATTACATTCACCCATTCATACACCGATGGCAGCGGAAACCATGCAAGGCACCAACTAGCACATCAGGAGCAATTAGGGGTTCAGTGTCTTGCTCAAGGACACTTCGACAGTAACTCTGGGGGAGCCCGGGTTCGAACTGGCAACCTTGCGGTTCCAATCCAGGCACTCTACCCCTGAGCCACCGCCGTCCCACACATGTCCTAGTTCATGACCCACACATGTCCTAGTTCATGACCCACACATGTCCTAGTTCATGCAAAATTGTTTCTAATGCGCAGAAATTTTAATGGAGGATTTTAATGGCCAGAAAGTTAATGCCCCCATTTGACAATTGTGCGAATCTGAGAGTTTCTGAGCCAAAATCCAAGAGTTTATAGACTTGGAGCTTGGTCATTAGTAAATCATTATTATCAATATTAAAAAAGTCCTACATAGGCTACTGTAACTTAAATGCCCAAACTTTCTTCTAGAACAATCTTAAAGATCCTTTTTTCCGGAGGAAAATAAGTCCCTCTTTTTCATGCAAAAACATTGTTAATGATTCCCTTTACACACAGTCTTAATCACTTACCCTACTTACTTTGTTGACAAGGGCGGAGTCCCCTACTTCTCCCCCCATGGCCCCATCTACAGTATATTGAGGTTTATACTCAATAAGGCCTATTGGAATACTGTCATTGGAACGACTGCGAAAAACCATGATCATGCTCACGGCCCGACATTTGACCACTTACTGTAACGCGGCATGCAAACGCTTCAAGATGCCTTGATCCAGAAAAGGTTGGGATTCCCAACTGGGGAAGCACTGATCTACAGTGTATTGAAGTCAGGTATTGGGATAGAGGTATATACGCGTGTGACATCATCATCAAACCCGGGAAGTTATGCAGGAATGCCTACTGAGTGGCAAAAAACTACTTTCTGGCCTTGACAACCCATACATCCAAACAGAAAGTCCTATCTGATTGCATTAGCAACATTAAACAATGTTAAACTTAAGCATGCACATACCCTCTTTGACTGCAAACAAGCAGAACAAGAAAAGGCGCCTTTGACACAATCCTGTTTCTGTTTTGACACAATTTTTGACCTGAAGGTAAAGTTTATCCGTTTATCCCCTGAGCAAGCAGGCAGGCTCATTTGATTACATGTCACAGGAAGCATTTTTACTTTGGTACAGTAAAAATATTTTGATGCCAATACTTTTGTACAGGAGCGCACGCAGACACACACACACACACACACGCACACACACAGTGAACTCCCGACTCCCATTAAACTGTACAGTCAATCTCTGCTCCCGACCCACACCTTCATCATTAAAACACAGGCTGTCACAACAAACCCCCCCCCCCCCCCCCCCTTGCTCTTTCAAAACCACACAATGGCACATTTAGCTTTAACAGAGATGATAATACGCTGCAATTTAATCGGAATGGCAGCTCAAAGACAGCCATGGAAAACAATCCCTAATGGAGCTCTTGGTACCAAAGCGTGATCAGAACTCTCTCATCTCCCATTAAGTCATGGCCGCACGATTTGTCCTTTTGCTAAATTAACTGCCATTCATCCGGGTGGTGTTCTTTAACACCTGAACCGAGCCACAAAATATCAGATTAGCCGGCTGCCTTTTGGATCAATGAAATATGAGGAAAATGGGTTTTAATTTCTCGCTCAGGGATAAAGAAAAAGGCAAGGGCGCCGCTGAATGAGGGTGAAAAACTCCAATTTAGCAAGCCCGATTCATTCTCTGCAGTGATTTTGATAGAAGTGACAGCTATTTAAATGATTCATACAGTCGATTCAGGTCCACTTCGTATATGAATCGGGTATCCATTAAAGGAAAATCCTTCATCTTTGAATAATGACTGTGGAGTGGACGGCAAGGAAGAGAATGAAAAGAATAACCCCGGCCTCGCAGATGTCTCATCCGTTTAGCTGGAGAGCTGTTTCGGTCCACACCTAACGCAAGCATGGCCCTCCTGAGTCATCCATTTCCTGATGCTATCGTGTGTCTGAGGCACTCTGAGACGTTATAGGTTGAAGCACGGCTTAACCTTCGTCGTACTATGGTGCTGTATGCCCGAAAACAGCTGATCTACAAGCTCACAACATGTCGTCGTCGAGGATCTGACACGTTGTGAGCTTGTAGGTCGGCTAGTTGTCAGTGCACGACATCATCGTAAGAGAGCATAAATTAGGCTTAATTCATCTGAAATGTGCAGCGCACACACACGCACACACACACACGCACACACACACACACACACTTTGTGTATATCGGGTGTCCATATATTGCTGATCATAAGGGTAAGTGATATCATGGTATGACCGTATCCACATATCTCATTACAAAGATGCCCAAAAAGAATGCAAGCTCAGAATGCAAGCTCATAAATTCAAAGTCACTGCAGTGCAGATGAATGACTCTCGCAGAGGTCAGAGGTGGATCCAAGCCGGAGTAGCAGCCGGATGGTGCAACCTACTGATTGAGTCTCTCACAGCTAGCCTAGCGCAGCCCATATTCCCAGCTCCAACCCGGGCTCCCCCAGAGTTAAGGTCTCCACACACCAAGCACGGATTCGCATTTTTAAGCAGCGTTTCTCCATCCGTTTTCCGGAAAAACGCGACCGGTGTGCAACCACCTTTAGTGTGCAAGTGTCCTTGAGCAAGACTCTGAACCCCCTAATTGCTCCCGGTGTGCAGGTTGGTGCATTGCATGGTTTCCGCTGCCATCTGTGTATGCATGTGATCTTTGTAAAGCGCTTTGGATAAAAGTGCTGCACCATTAATTATACAATTTGCAACAGATAACTCGCCAAATTCAGATATTTACATTGACTATAGAATATCTAGAGACAGAAATTATTTCAAATGAGAACGGTTTTGAAACAGTGACCGTAATGGTAGCATCACAGACATCCCAGTATAACTACATCACAAGTGGAGGAAGTTGCACTTTGTACGGTACAAAGTACAGTAAATAAATACAGTAGCCTATAATATAGGCTACTGTATTTATTTACTGTACTTTTACTGTACCATTATGTGCAACTGTACATACTGCATTTACTGTACTGTGCTCAATATCGGCCAATACATGTACAAGCAATACAATACACGTAGAAGCATTTCTACTATTAAATATTAAATTGAATGTGTGCATTACTGATGATACTGTTAAGTGGTGCGGTCAGCAAGTTTTACGTCTACTCCTGATATCACAGCCTTGAGCATGTTAAATGTTCCCAAGAAGATGTAGATGCTCAAACACGCTTTCCAAAAAGTATATATAAGAAACATATCAATTGTTTACTGCATGAGAATGCCCAGTTATAACATGATGTACTTTTTCCGACCACATTCATACAATCTGTAGCGTTTAAAATCATCCACTGCCCTGTCTTTAACCCATTCTGGGCGGGAACCCCTTTCGGTGTTAGCATTATGTTATGCTTTAGCTATTGAAAAATAGCAGATCTACAAGCCCGTAGCGCGCCACCGAGTGGCGCGCTACAAGCTTGTAGGTCTGCCATTTTTTTTTAAATGGGTTAAAGGCGACGCGCTCTTCCCCTGTTGTACCTGCGTTCATCTCCCTCGTGTCCAGCTCCCATGGAACACAGCTGGGGCGTAGCAGCATCTCCTCAGCCCTCCACACCAAAGGAAAGTCCATCTCTCTCTCTCTTTCTCCTCCAGTAAAAAGTCCCCCTGCTCCGTCCACTGTGATGATCCCAAATGAGTAATGGAATGGAGATTACGGCGTGGCATCTGTCCACGGCCCCTCCCCCTTCACTCATAACCTCATCAATCCAAGGCAAAGCCCACCCTGGCTGTCCCACCCGCTGACTGTATATCTAAACGGGACAGGTCCCACCCACCACTGGGCCAGAAACACAGCTCCACCCCCATCCTGGTAAAATGGCAGATTGGCATGATGGGGTTTCCTGTTACGCAGTCATGGTTCTCAAACATTTTCATGTCAAGGATGTATTATTAGGCCACGGACTGCCACGTGAAAATATTCGTTGTGCCAGGGACCCCTATAAGAGAAGATTTGTGTTAGATTAGATTAGATTTTTACGATTTTTTCTTTGTTGGCTTTTCTGCTTTTATTGATAGTTGAAGTGAAGACGGACAGGAAAGAGGGAGGGAGAAAAGGGGAGAGACACGCAGCAAAGGTCGTCATGAACGGGACTCAAACACGCGACGAGCTGTCAGAACAGAGCCTATATAGCACGTGCCTGGACCGCTAGGCCAGTGGGAGCCCCAGTGTTAGATTAGATTTAGTATAGAATTCTACAACTGTCAATGCTGTAGGTGGATTACCCCTTGGACACGCCCCAATTTAAGAACCATTGCTGTATAGATCTAAGACTCAAAGGGCCCAATTTTCGTCAGTGAATAGTTCAAAATAGCCGATCTACAAGCTCACAACCTGTTGATGTAGCTCGGCTAGTTGAACAATTTTGAACAAAAAAAAAGGCAAAGAAGTTTAGGGATAAGGGGTTTATAGCACTGATGAAAACAGGGCCCAAAGTCCCAGGCTCAGTCAGTCAGTCCCAGGCGAGGCTGTGCAGAACAGTACCGTGCATCCATGCACGCAGGTGTGAAGAGGAGACAGACTATGCCGTATTAGACAGCAAAGACCAGCTAAGACCTGTCTGTGACGCAGAGACATCTTAAAGGCCCTAAACAATCTCGCTGTAATCCTTTGATATCTTGATCGGAGACAGTGGCATTAAAAAGGGATTGTATCCTCTCTGCTCTTGTAACACACTGTAGCGGTGGCTAGGTTTTCTTCTTCTCCTGCTGTGGCAACAAGTATTAAGTAACTAAATAGACTTACTTAAGGAGTACTGTACTTCAGTAACATTTTCATTCTACATCTCAGAGACAAAATATTGTACTTTTACTCCACTACATTTATTTGAAAACTTTAGTTACTAGTTAGTTACTTTGTAGTTTTTGATTATTATTACAAAGCATACATTAATCACTTCAGCCCTGTATACATTTCGGCAATTTGAAAATGGTCGCTCTACAAACTCACAATAAGGAATTCTGCATAAGGAATACGTTTACTTTTGTTACTTAAAGTACATTTAGATACTTTTGTATTTTTACGGCAGTACATGTTAAATTCTGGACTTTTACTTGTATTTCTACATTGCAGGATTAATACTTTTATTTAATTAAAACAGGAGTACTTTTTCTAGGCAATGGAGACATGGAGAGTGCACTCCATGCAGTAATAGCACTCTCAAAGAATCACAGTGTGCCGTTTGTGCCAGCCTTCGGCTTTGTGCAAATGTTTGGTAAAATGAGGGCTTTTATTCCCCAACATCTAAGCAAATAAAAGTGATGGATTGCAGATTTAAATTAAAGGCAGGAGCAGCAACTGGAGGAAAACATTGTTCTCTCTCCATGCCCTGTCATCGACAGCCTCTTCACCCCACGCTCACGACAACTAATTAAGGTCTGGACATGTATCGACGATATGCGAAGACTCGCGACAGATCTGCGGCGCACTACTGCACTCCACATTTTAGAAATGCACTCTTCCTGTCCATCTTGTGTCTATCTGGACTTCTGAAAACGTTCTTTTCTGCTGGTTAAGCCCAGCTGGCATGGCCAGTCTAATATCTACACAGGGATTTTCCCCCCCCTGTGGCAGATTCGTCTGGTTTCCAGTCTAGGTTAAGCCTGATTTATACTTCATCACATTTGTGTCTGACTCGCGCGACGAAGCAGAAAACTTGGGCCCCAACCCTCTTGTCAACGCCAGTAGTGCCGAACATGTACTGTGGGCACAAGCTGAAAACATGAATCCTGTCAAGAAGGCAAAGACCATCTGTGCTTAGAAGACGATTATAAATCAGTTTTGGACGCATCTGTTCGGTCTTGTGAACCAAACGAGAGGCGAGAACAGAAAGAAACTGGGAATGCGTTATGGGGAATGCAAATGCGGTTTGCGCATTTCAGCGTCCAATAAAGAAATCAACTCGGAGACACTAAAATGTCACTTCTACTGTGAAGGGCGGCTGTGGTGTTGGTCTGATGTGTGCCATCAAAACTCATTGTGCACGCAACACACAACAACAAAGGACTTATTCTCAAAGCTCCTCTTTGCCATTGACAAAGAACACTCACAGTTGGGCGTGAGGACCAAAATGCACGTCACATATTCTAGTGGAATGTGTACATGGCCTCGCTTAAGCTGTCCAAACAATTTATCATTGTGAGACGGATGACACAGGACTGAGCCAAATTCCCACATTCTCTCCACCCAGAACCCTCTGTGTGTAATCGTAAACCTCTGTGAAATGAGCTGTAATTGTGGAGTGTATTTTGACTCAGCAGTCGGTACTCAACATTTGGAATTCCCCAAGTCTTTGAACGTACACTAACTGGAAGAAACTAACTTTAAACAGTAAAGACGGCTAGTAATTCCTTGATGCCGGAAATACAGCAGCTGAAGGGAACAAGCTGAGGCAATGTTAAAACCACTTTCAACCTGCCATCCCGTTTGGGGGCATGTGTAAAAATAAATAAACGTCAAAGATATTCAAAAAAAGTTGAAAAGTAGATGTGCTATTTTGTTGTGTGACCCCATCCTATGACCAAATCTAAAATGGATTAGAGCCAGAGTGTAGAGTAGGAGAGTAGCGCTTTGATGGGCTATAGTTCCAAACATTGCTCCTACGGCTGGAACTATCCCATTGAGATAGAATGTAGCACTTCCGCATTGTTACAATGAGGTCAACGCTATAGTGTCGCCACTCTGGTACTATATCACTCTGATTAGAACTAGCCTGATTATCAATCTGACGCTTAGAAGCAGTTCACTCAGACCCCCTTTCCACCTGTTGGTTCCCAATGGGAATCGCTTCAGTTCTTTCCACCAGTTGGTTCCCAATGTGAACCGGTTCAGTTCTTTCCACCGGTTGGTTCCCAATGGGAAACGGTTCAGTTCTTTTTGGTTCTTAGTCCATGAGCCAGAGCTGCAAAATTGGTGGGAAAAACTAGACCTATATTAAATTGTTTATAGGATCAATACAAGTAGTAGTAAATTAATACATGATAACCCTTCCACAGTAGTAGCTTTTTCATATTTTCGATTATTTTGCATATTTTCCTACATAATGCTGCATTTGCATATTTAAAAATGTAACATTTGTAATACAATAAATAATTGTCTTCGTTCAAGTACTCAATTGGGGAAGTTTCATGGTGATAACAATCTAATGTAGCTATGGTTCTCTCTCTCTCTCTCTCTCTCTCTCTCTCTATACATAATTAACGTTCCAATTTTGGAGCTGGCTCATGGACTAATAACCAAAAAGAACTGAACCGGTTCCCATTGGGAACCAACCTGTGGAAAATGGGCCTCTGTGGAGTGGTCTATGGTCTGGACTGGAGCCAGGCTGCAACCTGGAACTTTCAAGTCCTACCCGGGACTCAAACACGAGTCATGAGTGCCAAAATATCTACTGTTGATGAGCTACATTATAAAAGAAAACTGATTTGAGTAGACACCAGAAGTTGTCTTACCAGACCACATGATCTACATTTATCAATTGAAGAGCAGGGAGATGAACCCCAACAACCGCAAGACAGTTGTGTTATATTGTATTACAATACTCTGACCATACAGAGCAAAACATGATTGTGGATTGTAGCTTTAAGTGTAACTAAACTAAATCTAAAGTGAACTGTTAAGGTGTTATGATTACTTGAGCATCTGTACTGAAGGAGAAAGGGTCATAATATGCATTCGATTTCTCTGTAAGTGCAGACTCATAAACAGACGGCACCCTCTGATAATTACTGTGCTGCATTGTGGCCTCAGGGTCTTGCGCACCTTTTCATTTATTCATAAAGCCTGAAGAGAGAGAGTGTGTGTGTGTGTGTGTGTGTGTGTGTGTGTGTGTGTGTGTGTGTGTGTGTGTGTGTGTGTGTAGTGTACTGTAGGTAAGGAAAGCACTTAAATCATCATTGGCCTTGCACTGACTTCTTAAAAAGGTCACAGTTGCAACTAATAAAGAGAAGTTGATTTTATTAACTGGAATTAATGGACATTAAAGGTTGACCATGAATGCCAAGGCTTCAAATTAAGCCATTCAACACAGCAGAGAGAACTAAAGAGACCTCCAGGTGGACCCTCATGTAAGAACATCTGTTTTCTTTAAGTATCCAAGCTGTTTGTTCCATGCGCTTTCATTCCTCTACCATAAGCCTGGTGATTCGAAACTATAGAAATGTAACCCGTCCCCATTGAGAAAAGCGTCTCAATCTTTTCAGGCTGTAAACCAGTCTGTCATTCTCAATTCTTCACTGGAATTAGCTACAGCTACACTGTGCAGTTGTAAACTCTTTCAACAACCGGATGATTTACGTTTCTACCACGAGGCGTGTTTCTAGCCCCTTTTATACAACCGTCTGTTCAGGATGGCGACCCGTTATTCCGCCTCACTGTTCTGTAATAATAGGTACAGACACAGAATGGGGAGACGTCGTCGCCTCTGTAGCCTTCGAGACCACAGCGGAACAGAGTCACAGAGCTGAACTGACGTCGTCTTGTGTAACATGGGCACAGCTGACAGGGCAGGGATGTGATGTTTTGATATCATGCCACTGGACGATTAAAAAAATCTCTGAAGAAGACAAAGTAGTTATCAGCTAACCTACAGCAACAAGTTAACAGTGATGTTGAGAATGTCTACACATTGGGGATAGAGTGAGGTCCGGAGCTGTACATGCATGCACCCTCTGAACAGAAGACAAGATCATGGAAGGCTATTATTGTTTAGAAAGCATGTCATTGCCTGACACAAATGTGTTACATCACACTAGACACCAACACTGAATGTTAGGCGTCACACCCCTGATTACAGAACACCAGCCTTTTTTATTTTGTGTAAAAAAAAGCTAAGCCAACAAAATGATAGATCTTCTATTGCGGGATCTCGGTACTACAAAGGGGCTTGTTACCCTTATTTACACCTTGTTTCTCAGCAAAGGAGTTTGTATTTATCAATATTTTCAGATTTTCTTTGCTAGTCTCTTTCAAATTAGAAATTAAAACGAAACGATAGCATAACTTGTACATGCAAAAAAGTTCAATAGGGTTTATATACTGTAATGAAATTCCAGTGGCTTCCTGGGAAATCAAACAACTTAGGCTTTGCTTTATAAAATGGTCGGCAGTAAGTATTTTAGTATACTGTGAGTCATAGACACTTTAGACAGTGGGCTAAACATGCTCAGTCCTTTAAATGTGAGGAATAAAAAAATCACACCCACACCGCCCGGTTCCGGCGAGCCGGCCCACATCCGAAACGGTTACCGTGTGGGGGTCCCCAGGGGGTCCCTCTACTGTACTGTACTGTCACTGTGCTGTACTGTCACATCCGAAAACATCATACGTGTGTGTGTGTGTGTGTGTGTGTTAGGCTGCGCAACAGTGACACAAGTATAGGAGAGGGACGAAGAGAGAGAATCAGTCAGGACTGCTTCCAGCCTCTGCTACTAACCAATGCTGTGAAAAATGTACTTATTTTCTATCAATTGCAAACTTCATGAAGCTTTGAATTCATGGAAATTGTTTCGTTTTTGTCACATTCTGAAGCCAATAGTTCAATGACCGGGTGGCTGCTCAGCAGGAAGCTCTTTGAGTCTCTTAGTATATCCCCCTAATGTCATCAAATTATTGGCTTAGGAATGCGACAAAAACAAAATAAATGCAATTGATAGAAAATAAGTCATTTTTGGCATGAACTACGGCTTTAAATGTAATTTATTTATTTCTTTGCAGGTGTGTTTACCTCCCACGACCACACAAGTCCTTCCAATGTCCGCAGCCTGATAGCACTGTATCTGCACTAATAACACTCGAGTCTAATGACACCACTTTTAGTACAGTGCAGAGGCAAGGTGCTTTATGTACTGGCCTTAGAATCAATCGCCTACAGAAGCACTCAGGGTCTATTAACCACTTTAACCCTGGCATCGCTATTTTGGGCACGTTTTCAAAAGATCCACGCGTTGTGAGCTTGCAGACCGATTCTGTGCTATTTGGTGAATCGGGCTTAGGTGTATATTACATAAACAGCGTTCTAGTGGTGATTTCTTAACTGGTGGGGTGCAATTTTATGCTTAGCAGGTCTATGCTTAGCAGGTCACACTGGACCTGATTGGTCCCTCACTACTTCAGAAGGAGTGAAATCCAATCACAACTGCAGTGCCAGACCAAAAGGGCAGATTTGGTCTGGCGTTGTTAATGCAATGGCAGATTGCAACAACAATGTCTGTCTGGTTTCCAGGCAGCTTCTAACTAAGACCTCCTATCCGCTCCTCTGGACCAGGCCTTTGAGAATAGATACACTATCCCTTGGCCCTGTGGCAATCTTTATGAATGGAAGGTAATGGAGACAGTCTCACCAGTCTCACCTGACGCACACGCACACGCACACGCACACGCACACGCACACGCACACACACACACACACACACACACACACACACACACACACACACACACACACACACACACACACACACACACACACACACACACACACACACACACACACACACACACACACACACACACACACACACAAGACTCCATTACATGCTCTGCACGTTTCTCCAGCTATATCTACCACAGGTAAGCCCTACTTAGAACCACACACAGAGGAGTTCCATTCCAATCCGAGTGTCTCTCTGGTGAGCATTTTGGAAATCTGGAGTGCTTTCAGCAGGGATGGAATGAAATAGAAGCATACTTATGGGTTTGGGAGCACATTCCTGGACAGAGAGAGTAGCAGTCTCTAGTCGTGGTTAATTAGGGGAGCTTGTGGGAAGACCTTCAGTTTGAATCCCCCTGAAAAGAAAAAGCCCACACAATCCCACATAGTGGTGGTCACGTTGAATGGAATTCATTATTCAGCTGCCAGGGTGGAAGATTCCACCACTTGCGTCCAGTCCTTTTGAAACAGGCTTCCTAAATACGCCAAAGGGCCAATATGTCTATACCAGGGAACTGGTTCCTGACGGAATAATTAGAGTGAGGAGGTTTTGGAAGGGGAACCGTTTTAGTTAAGACACAACTGTGGGTATGGCCGAGCATGAATGGGGGCTTGTGAAAAAGTGAAAAGAGAGAAGAGCCAAGTGCAAGGTTTAATGTTGTGACTATATACTGTATGTACTGCAGCTGGAAAATCTGATGTCACAGTCACAAGTATAGCTGAAAATGTAATACAGTTTGAGATTCGAGGGCGGTGATAATGGAGAGCATGGATTAGAGCTAGCAAAGAGCAGTACTTGACCAGAAGAAGTTAACATTCTGCATAGTATACTATACTATACTATACTATACTATACTATACTATACTATACTATACTATACTATAGTATGCCAGCACTGGCTGCACAGTGACAGCAAAATGTCCAATAAAGTTGTTTACTGATCCGGTTCTAATTCCAGGACATCTGCAATTATTTTCAAATCACAATGATAGTAACGATGAATTGACTGTACCATAAAGTAAATAACAATGTCATCTTTTCATTTATGAATACATTTTGTATATTGTTGTAAATAGAAACAATAGCTCTTTGAGGTTCAAGGTTCAACGTTGTACTTTGTACTTTGTCCATAAACACATGTGCATCATAGAATATGTGCTGACAGACACTACGTAACAAACAAACTAATTGAGAGAGGAATATAATTTCTGCATTCTCAAAGAGAAACTGGCTGTATGTGTCTGTGTGCCTATTATATGTGGTACGAATGTGCGTGTGTGCACGCACACACGCGCACGCACGCACGCACTTGAGCCTCCAGTGCATGCAATTGTTATTTAAGCGGGAAAGCAATTAGAAAGATAACCCATGGTGCAGTAATCGGTGACTCCTCACCTCCTTGGTATGATAACATAATAACATAATGATGTCTTTAGGTGAAATATTGACACATTGACGTCAAGATTTCAGGGGACCCCAGGAACTGGCATTTAGTGATAATTAACTTTTATTTTCCATTTTTTTACAGGGTGGCTCCTCAGAGGCGAGTCGTCTAGATTAAGGTTTGTGTGTCCGCAGCTAATCTCGAAATAGTTGGACCAGTCAGCACCAAATATCTTGTGCACGCTGCCAGTAGGCCACATGAGTACCCCCACTAATTTGTTTTCCACATATGATTTATACTTTCTAAAATATGTAACTTTAACTTTATAAAGTAAGTCAGTGGGGTTCTGATTAGGCTGAAACTTTGTGTAGTAAGTCTGTATAGACAGACAAGAGTGAGACAAGCAGTACTAGTCAGACACTTGAAACGGCCCAGGTGAAACGGCCCATGTTCTCTCTCTTGTCAAATCCTAAAATGATGCAACCCAAACTTAAACTTGATTCATTTCAGAGTAATTGGAAACAGCCTGAGTAGGAGTGTCGACTGTCGCCGCTCTGAGCCATCTGCTGCCGTCTGGGACGAGATGCGATGTATCAACTATTATGACCGCCCATCAGGGGGCCTTCAGCAGATTATGTCACATTCGGAGGACTTTATGGAGCACCGAAGCAACCGCTTCGAATGTTATCAACCCACATCAACCAGTAGGTTCCTTATTAAGACCAGTAGGCTCTAATGGAGCCAGTAGGCTCTAATGGAGCCTACGGCCTGCAATTAGGAAACGTGGAAATTAATTACTGCCGCAGAATCGAAAACATTGTGAAACTGTGCTATACAACAACTTTGTTTATATGTTTGCATACAGTACGTGGCCTGTTAAGACTGAGGTTAGGGTTATGGGTTAAAGTTAGGGTTAAATTTAGAGTTAGTAGTAGTCGGACAATGCAACCAACGCCACTGGCTGACAACAACAACAACAACAACAACGTCTCCGCTCCAGTACAGGCTACTGGCTCCATTGCATGGTCTTGATAAGTACCCTACTGGTTGATATGTAAGGGATAATGTATGGCTGAGTGGTCATTGTTGATAGATAAATCACAGACAGGGTGATTTATATAAACAATGACTACTCAGTCATACATTATCCCGCTTATTACACGGCTACTTAATACATACATTTATAAATTGATCCAAAACACAATAATACGAAGTATTTCCTTGCTTACTGTAATGAAAGTATTCCATAAGTGTCGTGCTGGCCGGCGTCTGACCAGCTGCAGCACAGTCGGAAAACAAGGAAGTTGATCAAATAGAATCCTTTTCCAGGTACTTATCGTCTATTTCTCGCTCAAATGTCTATTTTTGAGAGCAATGTTTAGCTGTAAATGACGTGTGTGTGTGTGTTTACATGGCTGTCATGTTGTAAATCAAACGGGGCGCAACAGGTGCTCTGAGGCTCTTGATTATACATCGGACTGTTATAGAGCGGAGCGGTCATTATCCAGAAATAACACACGACTGAATTCGGCGATTGACCAATCAGAATAAAGCATTCGGTACTCTAAGATGGCAGGTGAGGCGGTGGTGCAAATCAGAAGGCACTTAAGTCTGATTTATACTTTTTCATAGGATGGTGGCGTGTGTCGTAGCTAGACGCTCTACAAGCTCACACCTTGTCTGAGGAGTTGTGAGCTTGCAGATGGGCTATTTCCGCTGTGTGACGCCGTCGTGCAGCGGGTGCAAATTAGACACTTAAGACTAACTTAGACGACAGCCCAACTTGATATATCAATTAGGAGTAACTCCAATATAGTTTTACAGCTTTGACACAGGATTTGTTTAAAACTTGGACCATTAGACCAAAACTGTGGACCATTAGCATATTCCGAGGCATGCATTCAGCCTTCAACTTCAAATTGATTGCAGTCTGGACAGAGAGAGGGAGAGAGTCTGTCTGTCTGTCTGTCTGTCTGCCTGTCTGCCTGCCTGCCTGCCTGCCTGCCTGCGTGTGTGCGTGTGTGAGTGTGTAGAAGTGGTCCACTGTATATCCTGATGTTAAGAATGCGGTCTACAGCATATCAATCTTAAGAGGGGCCAGATGAATGAGAGCACTGGTAGAAGTGGCCTGCTTATCCTCTGCCCTGTTGGAATGTCACGCTTTGTGTTCTCCTGTGGCTCTGCACTTCTTCAAAACTCAATTTTCTTCCATTGCCTATGGTCCGCACTCTTTTGAGAATGAATTCAGACTGCAGCTAAAGCTACATGTACAGAGGGGGGGAAAAAGCCCTCGCCTCTCCGCTCAAAATGTGAAAATGCGGCATTTTAGTGGCACGAGAGCTGGGAGGCGTTGTGATAGCGACCACGCTTCCACCCACCTCCTCTCAGTGTGCCTTAGCTGCTTTCACACATTATCTAGACATTTCCTCACAGAGAGAGATAGAGATAGAGAGAGAGAGAGAGAGAGAGAGAGAGAGAAAGAGAAAAAAGAGAGAGAGAGAGAGAGAGAGAGAGAGATGTCTCCAGTCGTTTGAAGTTTGGACTCAGCGATTTGAATGATTTCAGCCGGTGAAGACACAAGGTTGCATGTGTTGGTAATTGAGGAAGGGAGTCGGAGACAAGGGAGTTGGATGATTATCTCCATCTCCTGCGGTGTACGTAATGTATATCAGCTCCTACACTAGTCTCAGCAGTGTCCCATCAATATCCCGAGGTACCTTACTGGTGGGTGTACTATAGTAACTAGACAATACTGTCAGCAATCTTTTCTTATCGCAGATATGCGTCGCATATACAGATGTTTCTTCACATTCACGTGTCTAAACACGGGAGCCTGGTTTGTGTCGTTGAAGACACCTCCTTCCCGAGCCGTCTTCAACGCTCCCCTGCTTCATTCTCTATCAGGGGACACACTTGATCTGTCACTTCACTTCTAATAATGTGACTTAACAGACATCAACAGCTAGCCATAGCCTTGCCTATGGTTGCTTTGATTGCTACCATATGTGAAAAATAAAGTAGGGGCCGTGGCTTGTGGAGTCCAGATTTAAAGGTTTGGCCTCCACATACAGTATTGACCATCACCACCACCACCATCTTGGATTGGACGATTTACCATCATGGATTTTTGAGATCATTATGTCTGGACGAGAAGGTGGAGCTGGGGATATGCCTGTCCTGATCACAGTGAGAGTGACTTGTAACGTATAGCCCACGTCCTATTCCTAAAGCTTCTTCATCATCTATCCTACTGTAAAGGCACAACATGTCTGCGTGCGTTCCAGTCTGGCCCTCGGCCTCTGGGGTTTCTAACAATGTGGGCCCTGGACAATTTAGCTGAATAGCTCTGGTATATAGGGTTCAAGTGGTTGATTGTTATTGGCTGATTATTTTTACCACTTGATTTTAACCAACGCTGCCCTGGATCCCCTGTGTGATCGTGCAGCCTGTGCAGCCTATAATTGCTTCTTTTGGGCTTGTTTTTGTAGACCCGTCTTGCTTGTTTCTCTCGCAAAAATCTGGGGATCTGTCTTGGTAGAGACACGGTTATGACACTCCCATAGACTCCCATTGTGAACGGAGAATGCAGAACTAAAGCTTGCCTTGGAGCGTGTATAGTTGAACCATTCATATTCAGTGTTTCCAAGGCACCCAGGCTCGCTACATGAACCATGTGAATGTTGTGATGGCACGGCGGTGAGATCAGAGTGTGTTACTTATAACTCTCTGTTTCAATGGGTCTGAGCTGCCCCATCCGAGACCCCCTGGAGTGATCCTCTCCAGACTCACATACTGTACATGCAGCAGCACAAGATAGATACATCTAATGGATCTTTGTGGAAAAAACTAAAACAGGGAGCCCTGTTTCACCTCATCCATAAAAGTCTTGATCTTTACTCTTTATCCTGCCATGCAGACCAGGGCTGATAAAGTCCAGGTTAGGGTTATAGGCAATTTACCAAAAAAGTATAATATATGGTAAATATAAAATAAATAATAATAAGTCCAGCCCTACTCCAGGTCACGACTGAAGACAAAATAATTCTATTCATTCCCAATAACAAAGTCCATCTCCAATGACTCTATTCATGTGGATATGGTCCATTTGGCCCGGAGAAAAGCAAACAGACTGTGTGTCGTGTTCTGACGAGGGGCCTGTGTAAAAGAGACAGGGATACTGTAGGGGTATACTGTACGAGGGAGTGAGCACTGAGAACAATCGTCCCAGCAGTCACTCGGCCCGCCGTCTTCCCGTTAGCCTCCCCAGGCTAATGGAGGTCACCTGCTGCTGACCTGCACAGGAAGCTCAAATTAAACAGCTCTTTCATTTGAAAGATATCGTGGGAAATGAGGAGCACACAGCTCGCCAGCGGATATATATAATTCTAGTATATATACAAAACTATTCAAAGGGAACTTCTCTTTCAATCTAATTTGCATACACCTGTAAAATCATATAAACCTTATAAAGCACCATTGGGCAACTCCCTTGCCCAGTTTTAATTGGAAAACTTTTTGACACTTTTTACCGTCCCTTGTCCATCCACATAATTTGGGAGGAAGATGGCTTTTCATGTTCAAGCTCAATGGTCCTGGATTCAGCTTCAGAAATATGCAGTATAAAACTACAGCACTTCATCTCTTTGAGTGATTTCAAAAGTTTATTTCAGATGAAAAATCCTTTCATTTTGCTTGCATTTTGGTCTAAAAAGCAATTCCGAGATATTCACGTTCTAAGATGTGTTGTGAGTTTGCAGACGTTAGCTCACAATGTATTTGCAGCGTTGTGAGTTTGCAGATGTTAGCTCACAATGTGTTTGCAGCATTGTGACTGAGTTTGCAGATCGGCAAAAGTCATAAAGTGGTGGAATAAACTAATTATATCGCACATCCTCCGTTATTTGGTGCCGAGCCAAACTGGAAAAAAACAGGAAATCTAGACTAAAAGAGGGCTTGCAACTCCAAGGTGTTTATTAGTGGCACAGCAGAAACAAAAGAAAAACAGCTGCATTCAAAAGTAAGTTGTGAGCCCTCGCTTTGTTCGGCATAAATACATCTAAAATAAGGCTTAAGTGGTTAACATGACATCACCACCAGTGTACAGTAATGTCCTCCTGTTTAAACCCAAAACCTGGAGTGTCCAGGAGACCTCGCGGCCTGGTTTCCCCTGAGGACGACGCACATGGACGTGGACATCCTGTGCCCTCAGCCAGGCTGTCGCATCAGGGAGTGGAATCTGTCTCGCTGTGTCAGCTCGTTTATATACGACTGTGAACTCCTCACTGCCACTGCATTCCATCACACAGAATTAACAAATAAACCACAGAGTCACACTCAATTTAAACGCATTACC
The DNA here is from genome assembly GCF_963924005.1 of Protomyctophum bolini. Lineage (NCBI taxonomy): Eukaryota > Metazoa > Chordata > Actinopteri > Myctophiformes > Myctophidae > Protomyctophum > Protomyctophum bolini. The sequence continues at coordinate 37,762,469 of NC_137863.1, forward strand.
AAACAGAACAATGTCTCTTCCTGTCTGCCAGTGAGCCCTTCTAAATCATATTCAGAAATTAACGACACGTACTGTACTGTATAATGCAAATTGAAATTGCACAAATAATAAAAAATGATCTTTGGCAATTCCGCCCTCTTCATGTATGATGCAATTACATAGCTACTACAATCTGTCTTCAATGATGCATATTTACACACATAAATACAAAGTAGAGCTTTAAACCCTTTTCATGTCAATTTATGAATTTAATATGACTGCAATGGACGTAAGATTATACGTTTATTATACAGTAATAAGGGAACATTGAGTGACCTGGCTCAAGTTATTGGATCTGATAAACTCATTCTCTACCCCCCCCCCCCCCCCCCCCCCCTCTGTTGTTGTTTTGCGGGGGTAATTGTCCTTGTACATTTGCACATAATTGTGAAACATGTCCTCTGCATTTACCCATCCAAATTATTAGGAGCTGTGAGTGGGGTACTATTAATACAGCAGCTAATGCTCAGGGACACTTTGACACATACAGAACTGCAGACGGGGAGGTTCTCTTGCTACTGTAGCTAGATCCGCCAATTTACCAGTGGTGGAAAAAGTACTCCGTTGTTTTACTTAACCCATTTTGACCTGAGATCAGATTCTAAAAATGTCTGTTGGAAAATGACAGTTTTCTGAAAAAGCTATGTCTCTATGTCAGTCGTTCTTCGAGCTTGTAGATCTGCTCTTTTTCAATAGCTAAAGCATAACATAATGCTAAACACCAAAAGGGGTTCCCGCCCAAAATGGGTAAAGGTATCAATACTGCAATGTAGAAATACTCTGTTACAAGTGAAAGTCTGGAATTCAAAATGTACCAAAAGTAGAAAGTATACTTGTTATGCAAAATGTCCAATTTCATGTTTTCAAATGTATAAAATATTTAGAAAATAGCAGCTCTACAAGCTCACAATGTGTCGCCGCTATAGGGCTGAAGTGGTTAGTGTTTACTAATTGTATAGTGAAGTAAAAGTACAATAGTTGACTCTGAGATGTAGTGGAGTAGAAGTAAAAGTACAGAAAATTTGAAATACTCAAAACTACCAAAAAATACTGTAAAAATACCTCAAAACTGCTCTTAAGTACAGTACTTAGTAAATGTACTTAGTTACTTTACTTTAGTTTTTTTCTGGTTTGGTTTAGCTCTGTAATATTTGATGCTCATTGTCTTTGTATATTCATAAACTGTGTACTTTTATTCTATTTCATAAATATACTTTTTTTTGTGATAAGGTGGGCAATATATAAGCTTTGGCTTCAGCCCTAACCTTTTCGGCCAAATAGTCACCTTGTTGACTAAGTTGTATAGGCTACTGTATGCCTATCAACTGTATTGTTTTTAACAAATTACCAAAAATAAACTAACTAACTACTTTATACCCTATAGCAGCAGTGTGTTCATCTCTGATAGAAACCCCAGGAGTCCCAGCTGTGATTAGCTCTTTTGCTTGAGGACGTCTATATAGTGAGGAAGAGAAAAACAGAGAAGCAGAAACAGAGAGGAGGGCTGAACGGGTAGATGGAAGGGGTGGGGGGGAGAGGGGTTGGAGGGCCGCCTGTCTCTGGCTATTGTTTGGACACAGTTCGTCTCACGCTGCATTGACCACAGACAGGGCGTGGCCGGAGAGTGGGGGGGTATTCCGGGGGAGAGAATTTGGGGTTGGGGCGTGGGCGGGGGGGGGGTAGATACAGGGGGAAGTTCAGGCACATTGCATACTTTCTCTGCATGTGGAGAGTGAACAGGAAGGCGGGTGGTCCCCGGAGAGAGAAAGAGAAAGAGAGAGAGAGTAAGGGTGGGGGTGACGGGGGGGTTCCTTCCCTGTAGTTTGGTGCACTGTTCCCAGACCTGCTCATGTGCACCGCGAAGTAATGAGAAACCCGGGGCCTCTAACAAACTCAGGCCAGATGGGGAGAGAAGTCTTCCTTACAATTACACTGCAAGAGAGAGCAGCTAGCGCAGCCCCCGTCATCTTCTCTCCTCTGCAGGGAAACCATGATCAGTCTATTCTTTTTTGGAAAGAATACTGTAGTTGTAATCAGTTGAGTTCTGTTTTTCCAGCACATTGCTTGGCTTGAGTTCGAGAGGGGGATTTTTTGGAAAAGCTGCAGTTTTGTGCGTGTTAATCCAGAATGTTAATTTACCTCTGAATGTTAAATTAACATTCTGGATTTGGACTGCGAGTCTATCCCTGACTGCAGTACACAGAGCTACTATGCTTTATATTACACTGTATGTAATCCCTTTCTGCTCTGTGGCAGCAACAACGTACAGGGAGTCTGCAGGGACTGCACAAAATCTATTTACTCATTACCTCCCAGTGCTGGTTTTTCCTCGATATATTCAACACAAAGTGTGAATTTGCAGCGTGAGTGAATAAAAAAAGATATAGCAGTGTTTTGGGGGATGGTTGATAAGAGTAGTATTGTCAGATTCCCATGAGCCTGTGATGAGCGCTCTCTCAATGACTGACTGCAGGGCACTGATCAACCAGGGCTATAAATAATGTAACAGGCTTACCTCACATTGATTTTAGAGGACAACATGTTTTCATACAGCAAATCGTCCTTCTCTTTTCCTCAGATGAAAAAGAGTGCCAGGAGGATATTTCATGCCCCTTGCTTCCTCTCTTTCTTCTCTTTTTTTGGTGCCCTAGTCGGATGGGCATTAGCGGCAACAGCGTATGCATGTACCGTAGAGGACTGGTGCTGAAACATCAGCATCGTTTAGGAATGCAAAACAGAGCTCTGACATCAAAGTGATGGATTAAGTGTAGTGGCCAACAATAAAGGGGTGTCATCACCCCTGGTGGACGAATACATTAGTGTTGGCGGCTGGAATAGAAGGAGGCAGCTCATTTGTAACAGTCAGCCTTGACTGTAGTGCACTCCAGGAGAGGACGGCCGGCCGCACAAAAGAAGAGCCATCCGAAACCGCATTGAAAATGTCACCTAAATATAGATTGCACTCAAACTTGTACTGTAATGGTCTGCCATGCAGTTTGCTGAGACAGAAAGTTTGGGGAGTCACGGCCTGCAAGTAGTGATTAAATCTGCTATCGTCTGCTGTCGGTGGGGACATAAGGTCAGATTCCAAGGACGGTTCAGCCAGGCAGATTGACTCTTTGCTTTTATAGCCCTGTTGGACATCTGTCAGTGACGTTATTGAGTCTCCAAGGGGAGGTGAAACAATTTGGGCATTTCAGCATAGCATAATATATTTACAGAGGAGTCGAGTCATGCATGCTAACAAGCCGTTTGCCTGTGCAGCATCCTTGGTGCTGCCCGGGGCAGAGCTAACAGATAGACTAACAAACAGCCTGGCCCGGACAGGGACACACACCTAAAAACGCTTACTCTCCCTACAGCCAGCCTCCTCCGGCGTTGGTGCTCGTCACACAGTAGACTGCTAAAACAGGACGAGTCGTATTAAACTTCACGCCATGCCCTCACACACTTAATAGGCGATGGCTATGCCTCTAAGTTTAGACTCGTTCTTTTCGCTTAATATCCGTGGACAAGGATAGGGTTTGTTTGTGTCGGTGTGTTTTGTGTTACATAGAAATGAGCTGGCGGTGGGGAGGCCTCTGCCTCGCTCTGTTCTCTCTGCTCAGCCTATAACTATAGTCACCTGACTGTTGGCCCGGGCCTCGGGGATACAGGAAGTGTGACATCACCGCCCTGACATTCTGGAATGTGGGAATGTCAGGCTGCCTGTTTCGCACTGTGCGAACAAAAGGGGGTGAGGTGAGGGAGAGACGGAGAGAGATATGCTGCACACTGTGGTTCATTTCTTATCCACGGAAAGTTTAAATGCTAATGGTGCCTTTATATGTTCAAAGTAGTAGGAGTAGTGGAGCCATGCCTGATTCATCCTTGGTTGCACATCACAACGCGCACCGGGAAACAAATAGCCAAAGCTCAACGCATCGCAGCGACATTGCCATGCAGTATAAATCAGGCTTTATACTACAGCACTGACACCACTGGCAACGAGAGTTAACCCAGTTGGAAAATGGATTCAATGCCAGCCCTGAACCCTGAGGGGATGAAAGCCAGCATCGGTAGCCAAGAGAAATCACCTGCAGCTAAACTCCATCTGCCTAATGCTGCGTTCACAGTCACACCGATACAGACAGACGGTAGACGGCAGACGGACAACACCTTCTGGATGGCAAGGCCAAAACAAACAGACAGAACAGCAAACTGAAACATGCATGGCAATATGTGATGATGTCGTACTGTTTACAAAGACATATTGAATAAAAGTGTTTAGTCAATTATTGTATTTATTTATAATTTTAGGGGGCTTTTGTTTTGCATGTAGCTAGCTATTATGCTGCATTTTAGCAGCATAATAGCTAGCTACATGCAAATGTATGTTAAAGTCCCTCCAAAATATAATTTCCCTCAAAATGTAAGGTCATTTATTAATTTCCAACATGGATAGTAAAAGCAGAGCATTTCCATCCTTCCTCTAACTGCTTATCCGAAGTCTGGTCAGGGAGGCAGCAGTTTCAGCAGGGGAGACCACATAATCCAGCTCTGACTGCATGGGGGACCTCGGTCTGCCCCATGGCCTCCTCCCAGCTGGATGAGCATGGGAAATCTCCCAAACCACCTCACCTGGCTCCTTTCTTTACAAAGAAGCGGTACAGTAGCTGTACTTTTTTAAAAGTTTTGAACCGATTTTCTCCCCAATTATGCCAATTGATTCCTCACCAAGCCCACAGAAATGTCTGTGTTGTCACTGATCTAGTATCCTAGTACTGACTCACCTGCCAGTGAGGAGCCCACGCCGGGAGGACGTAGAGCCTTCGTCCTACTCCTCCCTGCTGACAGGTGCACGTAGGATTACGCGTGGTGACAATTATCACTCTCCCTGCTTCCCTCCCGCAAACACAGGCCAATTGTGTTCGTATAGACCAGAGGTTTTCAACTGGTGGTCCATGAATGGACCACTGGTGCTCCGTACATTTATGTAGGAAATTGAATATTTGTTTTTATCGACCACTAGTTGGGAAACAGTGCACTAAATGAGCTGGTGATGTATGGTGACATACAGTATCAATATTGTCACTTACTGGGAAGTCGGATGCTAAGAACTTCCACAGAAAAGGTACTGTAGTTAAGGAGATAGCTCAACCGTCCGGGCACCTAGGCTGCTGAGCCAGCCTGACGGCGTGCCGCGGGTTCAACTCCCGATCCCGACGGCCTTTCCCACCCATCTCTCTCCCCATTTCCTGTCGGTTTACTTTCAACCTATCAATAAATGCAGAAAAAAAAAAAACTTTAAAAAAAGAAAAGAAAAGGGAGTTAGAATTTCAAGGGAAAGTGTACCGGATTGACTGGTTGAGTCACGTTATTAGAAAATGTGCCCATATAATCTTGCAATTGCATGTGTCTGCTCACTCATATATTAAGTTGCAATGAATCAGACATGACTTTAATAGGTTAACTATGGGCAACTATGTGAGATCGTACAGTCGTACACAAACGTTTTCCCACTGGGAGAGGGAACTACAATACAGTACGGTACATCACATCTGGTTGTAAATACCGTTTTGGAAGATGGAAAAAAGTTTACATATTGAAACTTTGGACGGCATTGCCACCTACCTCAACTGTTTGTATTCTCTACCCAATGTTACCGTCCTGCTCTCATTCACTAAAATCATACTGGGTCTACTGTCAACACAGAGAGCGTTTGCTGAACACCCAGACCTAGCTGCTCAATAGGGCACACAACTCGATACCGGATACCCCCTGTCTTCTTCAATCATCTAAGTCAAATAGAGACACAAACGCAAACTGCCAGAGGCCATCGCCCTGCAACATCAATTCCTTTCTTGCTAACGTTCTCTTTCCCACACTGCGGTCTGGTCCTCATGAGAGAAATGGATGTGTTATGGTTAAAAACTGATTGTTAGAGTTGCATCGTGTGTGTGTGTGTGTGTGTGTGTGTGTGTGTGCGTGTGTGTGCGCAAAGTGGGGTGACACACACAACCTGCCATTGTTAGAATGTGACACATAATATCAACCTCCTCATTACGGACAGGGACTGTGAAATCAAAGTAGCGTCTGCAGTCACTTTGGCGCAAGAGTTCATTTCCCTCCTGCTATCGTCCTCCTCCAGCATACAACAACACGCCTAAAGCTTCAGTTACGCTCCGTCGTACAACCCGCGGCACGCACCAAAATAAAGCAGATCTACAAGCTCACAAAGTGTCGCATCCGTGCGGCTTTGTGAGCTTGTAGGTCGGCTGTTCTCGGCATGTGACTAGTACAGTAGTAAATCAGGCTTCAACAATGTGGATGAGAACATTCATTTGGTGTCATTAGATCCGCAGTAATACTCATAAACAAAGAGCACTATTAGTTAGGGCACTGCAGTGTGTTAGAAAGCACATGGCAGTAGTCATGAAGCCCAGAATGGGATATCTTAACAAATGAGCGGTGTCAATGAGCCACAGTGAGCAGTCATTTAAAACCCATTCCGTCCCCATCTTTCCTCTAGTTTTGGCTCCAGGGCAGTGATGGGAAAAGTATTCACAAGTACTCTGTTACAAGACCGGAATAAAAGTAATTACTTGAGTAAAAGTACAAAAGTATGGGCATCAAAATGTATTTAAAAGTACCAAAAGTACTTACTTTTGGTACTTTTTACTACTTATAACAGATCTATTTTCAAATGGTCGATGTGGTTAATAGGGCTGAAGTGCTTAATGTAATATTCATCCAAATCTACACAGTAATTAGTAACTAAATGTAGTGGAGTAAAAGTACAATATTTGGATCCGAGATGTAGTGGAGTACAATTAAGAGAAATTGGAAATACTCAAGTGAAGTACCTACAGTACCTCAAAATCTTACTCAAGTACAGTACTTCAGTACCACCACTGCTCCGGGCTCCTACGACAAACTGTAAATGGGCGTTTGTACAGTATTGTCTGCATATACAGTAGCCATAGCACCTTTATCCAACGCGCTTTACATTGTGCATTACATTGCACCCATGCACTCAAACACACAGTCACACCAACAGCAGGGGCGACCATGCAAGGTACCACCCTAATTGACTGACAGACAGTTAAGGGTTGAGTGTCTTGCTCAAGGACACTTCTTTGACACGAAGCCCGGGAAGAATCAGGGAATCGATCCGGGAACCTCCCGTTTTGCTGTGAACGTCACGTCGCTGTGGAAGGAAGGGAGCGAAGCCTGCAGAGACCTTAAACCGCTGCCTGGGAAACCAGCTCTGAACCCGCGCTCTCTAACCCCCCGAACCCCCTCCCTCTTCATAACAACACTCCCCTTCCTTCCAGTTTGGGGAGACACAAGTCAGTGGAGGAACGGCGGAATGAGATTAGTCACCCCACCAATGCATTCTCTGAATACTTCCCACACTCGCTCTTCCAAACACAAACACACACACACACACACACACACACACACACACACACACACGTTTTCATGTTCTCACTCTCACAGATGCGCTCTCACACACACACACACACACACACACACTTTTATGATAACACACGCACGTGGATGCACTCACGGGTGCGGGACACACACATCTATCTAGCTTTCTCTCGCTCTCTCTACATACATTAAAATTTAAAATACAATTCAGTCTGCGGACACTGTACATACTGTAGAGGCATGGGCACACATCCACACAGAAATATAGCTCCACGCACGCACGCACGCACGCACGCACACACAAACGCGCGCGCACACACACACACACACGTGCGGTGCGGGCTCACCTCGGTAGTGGAGGCTGTCATCGAGGTGGTTGTGCTGCCGGTGGTGGTTCTCCAGTGCCGGGGGGCTGCTGGCCCCCAGCTCTGCCAGTCGCCGGCTGGTGGCAGACAACTCGGAGCGCAGGTTGGTCACCTCCTGGCTGGCGGACTGGATGGCACCGTCGATCCTCTGCGCCAGCTGTTTGTTATCTTCCATCATTTTAAGGATTTTCCCCTGAGGACCAAACCCACACAGAGCGGCATGGTGTCAAGCATGGAGGGGTGGGTGGGTGGCGGAGGGCTTGTAAGACCTCCGTTCTTCTCCCCTCCTCTTCTCCTGCTCCTCCTCTGCTAATCCACACACTTTAGAATGCACACAAAAGAACGAGGAAAGCAGCCGGTCCCTGCACTGCACTTCTCCCCTTCCACTATAGATGGTGTCTACCTGTTACTGCATACAGAATAACTGTATGGATGACCCACGATACTGTCAGAGAGAGAGAGAGAGAGAGGGAGTGTACGGTGTGTGTGTGCGTGTGCGTGCGTGCGTGTGCCTGGCGAAGGAGAAAGAAAGTTGAGTGTGGGAGAAAAGGGGAGTGAGTGAAAGAGACAGAGTGAGTTAGGGAGAGAGAGGGGAGAATTACAGCAGGAATAGAGAAAGAGATGCGGCCAGCAGTGGTGTGTGTAGAATGCGCTGTGTGCAGCTGCTCCCAGAGAGGACCCAGCGCACACAGAACAGATGACATGCACCCTTTTAAATGGACTGTACCATGTGCTGGAGGACCAGGGGGGGAGAGAGAGAGAAAGAGTGGAACTATACTCTAACTACCGAGGCTATAGAGCACGCTGTCTCCCACACCCTAGCTACAGCACAGAGTCTGTAATGAGTTAAGACTAATTTATACTTCGCCCTAAGACGGTGTCTCTCCCCAAAAATCTGTTATTTTCTGGAAGAGAGACTGCCAGGGTTTAGCGAGAGGGGTAAAAGTATAGTCTCTTTCTACTACTTCTACCCACTCTCTCAGGACCTGGCAATAATGTTGGACACTTTGTGACAAGTACTTGTCAAGTGCTCTATCTTTTTCAGTCCAGCCTCCCCACTCTCACTTTCTGAGCCCATTTCACTCCAACACCCGCTTTCCCTATTATTTATTTATTTTGTATTATTTTCACTCACTCCCTCCCCCTCTTTTTTCTCTTCATAATATATTCATCCCTTTGTCCCGGCAAAGCTTACCCCCACAACGGTGGACCGGGAAAAGGGGGCTGGCTCAAAGGCGAGGGGGAAACATTTCAACTCTGAGAGCAAACTTAGCATAGAACAGAGACACGGCCTCTGTAATGAGTGGAAACAAAGAGCGGAGCTAGGCCAGCAGAATTACAATTGAGCCTCGGCGAGGACATTATGGGCCTTATTACTCTGGTTCCTTATTCAGCGGCCCAAAGGATTGATTCCCCCTCCCTCCCTTATCTTTAAAGCCTGGCAAACAAACCATTTGACCTCAGTTTGTTATCTATGATTCCACTGTGAAAGTGAAATCACCACCCCTCATCTCAATTTTATGATGAGAGAAGATAAGTTAGGATAATACAAGACCGTCAGATCAGGGAAGATATAACATACAGTAGATAAGACAATACTGTATATGTAGAGGGAGTGCTATAGCAGCAACAGCAGTGAGAATGAAACATGAGAGGTGCAGGTAAGAGTCAAGAATCAAACGAAGATAAATACGAATAAAATGAAGATAGAATAAAATAATGAGCCGCCGGCCACAGACGTCCAGGATCTCTGAACGGCTGAACGAGTGAACAATTTCACATGCTGCCGAGTCGTCGCCGCAGCTCGCCGCAATTTGCATTTGACATTTCATTTCTCAAGCAGGGGAAAAAAAATAAATAACATGTTCTGTCTCTGTGCGACACCACCAACAAAAAGACAGGCTGGCACACAGGAGTGACACATCAGTCAGACGCTGTCATCCTCGGTTGGGGTGATAACCGCTCGATGCTCATTGGTATTCACACGGCGGCGATGTGGAGAGCAACAAACAAAAGCCAGGGTGAGACCGACGGGCCGCATGACACGCAGCACCGCCGGCGGTGTGTGATCGCCGTTTCAGACAGTTCCCCCAGGCAGCCGCTCAAACCACGCCCTCACTTTGTGGCGGACGGGGGGGGACCGTGAGAGTGATGTAGTGCCGCCAGTGGTTGTTACAGATCACATCTGTGTGTGTGTCTGTCGGATGGGGCTCGTTAGACGGGCCTCAGGGACACCGTTAGTCCGTTACCACAAACAGCTGGCGGCAGAACAAGGCACTGTACACGGTCAAAGGGGCAGGAAACCCCCCCAGAACAAGGCACTGTACACGGTTAAAGGGTTAAAGGGGCAGGAAACCCCCCACTGATTCTGTACTTTTGTTTCTTCCCGTTTAGGTTAACAACTTCCAGCAAATTAAACACATGACACAGCGTAGTAAGCAACACCACTGCAGCTATAGTCAAATGAATAAAGGGATCTGGGTGTATTAGATTTAGTTGTGTCCAGAGGAGAGCCACAGACTGGGTGTATTAGATTTAGTTGTGTCCAGAGGAGAGCCACAGACTGGGTGCATTAGATTTAGTTGTGTCCAGAGCCACAGACTGGGTGCATTAGATTTAGTTGTGTCCAGAGCCACAGACTGGGTGCATTAGATTTAGTTGTGTCCAGAGGAGAGCCACAGACTGGGTGCATTAGATTTAGTTGTGTCCAGAGCCACAGACTGGGTGCATTAGATTTAGTTGTGTCCAGAGCCACCGACTGGGTGTATTAGATTTAGTTGTGTCCAGAGGAGAGCCACAGACTGGGTGTATTAGATTTAGTTGTGTCCAGAGGAGAGCCACAGACTGGGTGCATTAGATTTAGTTGTGTCCAGAGGAGAGCCACAGACTGGGTGCATTAGATTTAGTTGTGTCCAGAGCCACAGACTGGGTGCATTAGATTTAGTTGTGTCCAGAGCCACCGACTGGGTGTATTAGATTTAGTTGTGTCCAGAGCCACAGACTGGGTGTATTAGATTTAGTTGTGTCCAGAGCCACAGTAGTCAATGCACACAGACATGCCCGTTATAAAATCCATTAGGTGCAGTTGCATTGCATACATCACAGTGCACTCTAAGGCTTTTGGCTATTACCGTCTATTTTTGACAAAGGTTCCCCCAGAATTGTGGTGCTAGGGTAAAAGAAAAAAGGTCATATCACCCAAACATTTGGAGGCACCCCTGTAGTAACTACCATGACTCTAGACGAGTTTCAATCGCCCTTTGAATCCGCAAAGTTAATCTAAGTTTGAGAAATGACTTATGCCATAAGTCTCATGGGGTCCATTTGGTCCCATCTGTAATGTACACTCTCTGAGTTACAATTGAACCCATACGGGTGTGTGATGTATTAAAATACATCAACAGGACAGTTTTTACCGTTCTCAGGAAAGATTTGCGCTGGCATCAGCGATTTGGTTCACCTCGCGCAGCAATCAGAATGCTTTCGCAGCCTCTCTCGGTCACACCGCATGATGAGAGATACCGCATTTACTGTGTTGTGTAAACACACAGCTGAGGGTCCTGCTGAGGCCAGTATATGTTTTTGTTTCCCTCCATTATGGAATGACGATGGAGGGGGTTGTGCTTATTGCCACACAACTGCTCCTCCTCATAAACAAAGTGACAGTTGAGGGCTATTGCGCACAAAGCCGCCACAGCCACCTTGGTCTCTGTCTGAGCCTAGTGGGGCAATGCTCGCATGTGCTGGAATGTGAGGAAATGAATGCTTTTCGGGGTCACGGGTCACGCAGTGTCCCAGATACACGCCAACAGACAGACACATACTTTGCGGACACATCACTTGTGGCATGTCGGGACACCACAATGTCGTCCTCTGTCTCCGCAGACAGACTGTAAGAGTATAGAACCATAGCGAACATCAGAGGGGAGCGTGAACTTGGCCCTCTCACTTAAAAGGGTTAGTAACTGATATCTTTTTGATAAAATAAGTCTTAAAATAGATCTATATTCCGATAGCAATCATATGTTTGCTCAGTAACAGAGGACACCCTGCTCTTTAGCAAACTTCTAGGACAGGAACTCATACAGCATACAGGAGGAAACAATTGAGTGAAACAGGAAGTAATGAAACAACAAAACTTGGAACTGGAAGACTGTCAAATTGAAGCTGATATTTCTTTTTGTGGAGTTCTCTTTTCTGACTGGATCAAATTGGCATCCCGACCTGAAAATGTATTTTCTGTTTACTAACGAGCTGGAGAAACCCCTGTTAGGGAACAAACAATGATTACTTACACAATTTTCAACAAAACCAATTTATTTTCTAATTACAAAGAATCACACCATATTTAAGCCGCTCTCATGTGATTCAACTCTTTGAAATATTATTTTTCTGTTTTATTATTATTCTATTCTATTATACTATTATTCTAAATGTCTAAATTGTCAAAATAAACTTGCCATGCCTCAGATAACCAGCACTCCCACCAGTACGGGTTTTGGTTCCAGCTCTTTCCAAACTTGGCTTGAGTGTTTTGTGTTGTGTTTGCTAACTTGCTTGATGCCATTAAATGGGAAGTGTAATTAAGTGTGCCATGGGCGCACCGTTAAAAAGAGCTATTGATAAACAGTCACCAGAACTGTCTGCCTTGGTTAATTGAATATCGACTAATCCCCACCCCGGCACACTGGAACGTTCTCTATTTTTTCTTCCCCCAATAGCAATGTGATATAGTGCCCTGGCCCCTGGTCAAGTATTTATACAAGTCTTATCAGGGGGCCTGGGAGAACTATCCAACCCCACTAAAACACACTTCCCTAATGTCCATCAAATGCTGTGAGAACCAGATAACAGTCTGTGGTGTTGATGGTCGTGGGGGCGGGTACCTGTCTGTAAAGCATGCTGCTGTGTCGTGTCACCTCGGGCTGAGTAAATGCGAGCGTTGTTCGGGGACTCTGTGAATAACAACAAGCATCCTTGAATCAGACCGAGATCAACAAACATGTACGATAAGGTAACACCAATGTGGGTGTATTTATGTGCCGAGCAGGAGGCCCAATGGGAGACTTTCACGTGTCACGTTGGCCTGTCAGTCATGTGTGTTGGGGTCAAGGACGTCATGCTGTTTGGCTCAGACGGGTGCATTCATGTGCGGCGAGAGGGCCATCATCACACATGAATGGCTGCTTGCCTTTTACATACAAATGTCTATACTTGTGTGTGTAAAAAAGCAGCCACAGAGGCACAGACACACGCACCCACCAAGCTCAATATTTAAACCAGGCAGCAAGCATCCGTTTTTTTTTAATGAGGCCAATAAGGAAGTGCCGTTTCCGTTTCCCCTACTACAGTTCTCATTAATGGCCCAGCAGGTGTCGCTATTTTCCCCTCCTGCTGGCCGCATAAAAAACTACTGGTTCTATAGCGAGTGAAGAAGACCCAGCCTCACTGTAGCCTCGGTCCCAGCCTTACTCATCTGCCAGGAGAAAAGCCTGGTCACAATATAAGGCAGAGAGTGCATATAGGCGGATGTATTTCCCCCTGATACAATATATTTTTGCCCAATCACAACACTTGTTTCATTCACGGAGAATGTAAACGGATTTGTAAAGCAACAACGTCATTTCCTTGAGCGGTACTTCCGCCAAAATCCTGCAACTTCCGCCACATTTCAGCTATGCACTCTACAGCGCATATTGTGCCCAGGGTGCCCTCGCTGCCAGCAAACAGCACTCGTTTTCGGTTGTTTTCCTGGAGTGGAAGTTGCAAGATGGCAGATTCATCCATATAAAAAAAAAATACATTGTATGGACACACCTGGGACTTATCCTCAGTGACGTATCCTGAGGTCAACGGGGTTTCGGGTCTACCAACATCATACCCCTCACTCAGGCCGGGGTGATCAAGTCCCGACTTACGTCCCAGTAGCTACCCTCAATCAGTCCCACTAGGGCAAAACCAGGGCCACACAATCCGTTGGAACTACTCCAGAACTACAAATCTGGCGCATGGAAGGACTGACTAGGCTCTGTGGGTTGTCTCCTGTCCGGGCCCCTCCTACGTCTCACCAGGTCCACTCCTGCTCTCACCAGGTCAGGCCCTGTGCGTTGCACCAGAGTCCCAGCACCAGACACTTCATTCAGGAGTGGTGGGCAATGGTTCCATATTGTTTTTACCAGTCTATGATTTAAACACATACTGTACCACGCATACTGGAACATGACCCTTTGCATATGTTGAACCACATAACCCTGGCATCCCTATTTTGAGCATGTCATTGAAGGCATGTTTTAAAATATAACCAAAAAAAATTGCAGAAGCTTACATGTTGCGAAACTTTCACTATTTGTGGTTCAATAAAGTATATGGCTTAAGTTGATAAGACTGACACAGTGACACACACACACACACACACACACACACACACACACACACACAGACAGACAGTATTTATACACACATACTATGTATACAGTACATACAAGTATTGATAATATTTAGAAGGAACCATGCACACAGCATCTTTACACACCATGACTAACATACTGTACATACATTTCAGATTTTGTTTACTTTGTTAACGTTGTTATTGCTGTTGAGGAACCAAAAGCCAATAATTGTACTCTTGTCTTGTGTACTCGTGAATTGTGAATCTTGACTGAGGGGACTGGCCCGCTCAGTGAGATGAGACATTGTAAACGCCAATAAGGACCAAAAATAGAAGAGCCACAAGCTCAGAATATATTGCAGATATGTGACATGATGTGAGCTTCTGGATCGGCTATTTTTGGTCCACAACGCCGTCGTACAATGACAGTGGCTCTGTAAACCATGATTGTGGTTTGAACACAAGTGAAGTGGTGCAACCACCACACACTGGTGTTTAGTGTTGGCTTGAAGGGAAATGCATGCTGGGACAGCAACATTTAGATTTAAAACACTAGCTCAGTCTTCTGGAATGACTGACAGTCTTGCTAAATATGAATAATCCTGTTTGAAAACATGAATTGGTGCATGTAACAGAAAACAAGATTTTGGCAGCCCACTGCACCATCAAATCAGATTTCTTAGAATAGAAACAGATTTTATAAAAATGTCTTTATTTGTAAATGGGGCACGGCTTCCCTCCAGGAAATATGATTTGGCTAAAGGAATGTAATCTGCATTTCTATCAATGGCATACATTTCAATAGAGCCTTAATAAGCGCCTTACAATGTGAGTCACATTGACGCTGATAGGGTCTAAGCAGACAGTCTCATCAAGTGGCGTCAAGTTCCATCCACTCCCATTATAAGGGGAAAAAACCACTCCCCCTTGAAAACATTTCGAGGAGGAGTGGTTAAGACTTATACCGCCATTGCCGAAGTCCTTTGTCAATTGAAGCCTAATTTTGACACTGAAGCTTAACGCCATTGCCGAAGACCTTTGTCAACTGCGCTTTTATAGTGCATTCGATCGTTTTGGTCAAAACAACGTTTCTTTGACGGCACAGAGCCGACGATGTGGACCTCCCCAGAGCTCGGGTCTGGATTCACATTGTAAACAAGGCCTGCCCAGCTCCGTGTAGATTCCTAGTTTATGTCTACTGCTAGCACACAACATAAAATATAAACAGTGTGGATGCCAGCATGTGCATCTCAGACAGTATCCATGAAGAATGACTCGATTTGGGAAGGTTTCACAGTCCTTTTGACTCCCATCATATTTTTTTACTTCTGTGGCCTACTAACAGTGTGCACAAGACATTTTGCACTGATCTGGCAGTTTGTGAGAAGACCGACAGACAGACAGACAGACAGACAGACAGACAGACCGACAGACCGACAGACAGACAGACAGACAGAGATGGCTAGCCTCATGCAGAGCCATGCCCTAAAATAGTTTAAAACTTTAATCTCCCAAATCAACCAGATTAGTCATGGGATGCTAATGGAAGTACGTTTCAGTCCCTAATGTGTGTGCTATAGTTAGTAAATCCAAATATAAGCCCTCTATACTTGACACCAAGAAGGGTACAATTCCCCACCCAGGATTACAGGCTAATTAATCTACTACACTAATCTATATTGTGTCGCACGACCATTCCACTTCGACGGAAATGAATGATTTTCAACTAAAAATCAATGACCTCTCTCCATCGGGGAGAGTGAGACAACAGACATAACTTACAGACTGTACGTTTAAACTGCATGTTTGTTTGTTTGTGTGTGTGTTGTGGGGGTTGCCAGGAGAACCTAAAAGGAAGTGGCAAGGTTTTTCTCTGATGCCACTACCTGTTCTATAGAATATGTACAGACAGACAGACAGACAGACAGACAGACCGACCTGCCACTTGTGTTGAACCCAGACTGTGGTGTGTGAACCTGCTGAGCCAGAGGCAGTGGCACATTCACCGTTCAGAATACAAATGTTCAGTCAGACGTGCACACACATCTACAGTATGCAAATGTCACAGCTGGAGCAAAACTACTTATGTCAGTGTGTGACTGGCTATGGGGCGAGATGACCCCCCCCCCTTCCCTTCACACTTACCCTGCGTGATGAAACAGAAGGGCATTGATGGTGGAAAACAGTAAGTGAGAACGGAAACTCAACTCCTTTGTGTGCATTACTGCAGTGGTTTCTCAACCTAGTGTGCCGGCCGGGCACACGTACTGGTGGGCCGTGAGGCCAATGCAAGTGGGCCCCCAAATAAAAATGCCAATTTTCATAAGCATGCCAATGAATGAGAAGTTAAAGTATACTATATCAAGCTGGAAGGAACGCAATCGATTGTGTGTGAATCGTGGGGGGGAAAATACACGTGGCCCACCCATCTGACAGACACACAGGCAAATGGCTGCCGTGTTAAGTGGTCAGATGGGTGGGCCGCGAGCACTTTCCAGGTTTTCAAGTGGCCCTTATCCAGAAAACCACTAGTGTATTTGTGATTCTTCCTCCCTCTCTCTCTAACGGCGGGGCTCCACCGGGCGCGTTGCGTCTCCGTCGCGTGCGTCCAAAAACGAACCGGGTCAATTTTAATGCAGTCACGCAACACAACGCGGGCAGTGGAGCAACCCTTCATTGATTAAAAAGGGAACATTCCCTGACGGTGACGGAGACGCGATGCTGACGCGCCCGGTGGAGCCCCAGTGTAAGCCTTCCACAATGCCACAGTCAGTGAAACTGCAAAAATATCGAACAGCTAAGTACTGCGTGAGCAATAAATCGTTGCATTTTAAGCCCCAAACCACCTGCCTACATTTGCAGCCGATTGTGCGGTGTCGTGTGCAGATATAGGCATACAATACTTCCCAAAGTGCAGTCTTTTATCGAGCAAAAAAGCTTGTTCAATCCTCCTCCATGATTACAGTGCCGTCAAGCCGGGGGGTTAACCTCTCATCTCCATTATCTCACCATGGCTCTAGGGTTGGGAGCCTTTAGGTTTTTAGCGTTCCCAGTTCCTTAATGATTCACTCATAATGGTCCGATTACTTAACCGTTCCCTTTAATGATTACTTTAGGGGGTTACGAATGGACCCTTACAGGGTCTGTAACTGAGTTATGCTCGTCCTTGAAATTATTGAGAACCACCGGTATTGTAATTTACACATTTTATAGCAAATGTGAAGTCCACATACCAGCTCCGACAGCGTGAGAAACCAGTTCCGGCAATTGGTTCCAAATGTGATGGAACTGATTGTGGTTCCTCAATGTGGATCCGGTTCCTAGGCTCGACTGGCACAGAGACTATTTAGCATCGCGGAACACAGCTGGCCAATATAGGCTGTTTAGACCTGGGGGAGAAACTTACTACATTGATTTGAGTATCTGCATGGAATTTTGGTACACTATACAATTAAAAGACCAAAATATTGTACTTTTGACTCCACAGGGTTTATAGGAAGGGGAAAGTATACATAATGAGATAACCGCTTTTAGTAATATTTCAGCAGGAGTATCTACACTTTGACTCAAGTACTGTATTCAAGTACTGAATATTGAATCCAGTGCATTTTGTCTACCACTATCTCACCATGGCTCAGAGACCAGATTTCCCATCCCTGGGGGCAGGCCAATATAGGCTGATTAAACCCTGGGGGAGAAGGACCAATTATGTGACACAAAAAAAAGTGTGACCACCAAGTCCTTGTTGAGCTCCACTCGAACGCCCACGGCGCACATCCGTCCGTCCTCCATTCTAATACCTCACCACATTGACACAAGCCTCTCCAGTCACAGATAACACCAACACCACCGCCCCAAAGGTGTCTGACTCTGTGCATCTTGGAATACACAGGGTTTCTCCAGTACCACACAGATTCAGATTTGAACATGGCCTCTCTGTTGTTTTGCAAAGTTTGGGGGAGAATTGCCTCGATTTAAATCATTCCATATCCTATAGTCTTACAATATTCAACCATAACAGATACATGCCTACAATCTCTCTTAAACAGCTGGGTACACAGATCCAAGTGGAACGCTCTGGTACGGAAGCTGTGCGTGTGCAGCACCCATACAAGTGTACTAGACCCAAGTTCCACCATCTGACACACACACACACACACACACACACACACACACACACACACACACACACACACACAAGCAGGGGTTGACACAAAATGTGTCTCAGTGCACACTCGGCTGCCTCTGTAACGTTTAATTGCGTTCCCCTCCCCCGTGATTGGTCCCCAGCACTCTCTCCTGGAGGAGGCACAATTACAGGGTTTTGTCGAGACAATGAGAGAGAGAGATACGCGGTGGCGCCTCCTGCTCACTCGCGGGGGAGATGAGAAAGATGGCAGTGACAGTATTATCATCATCATCAACATAATCAAAGTGTCATCTGAACGAATTCCAGGCCATGTAGAACCAGTGGAGTAGGCCTAAGTATTGACAGCTTTATTACACCCTAGATCCAAGAGAGAAAATTATAGATCAGGACTATTGACCTGCAGCTGAAGAACGCAGTAGCACGGTAGCAGAGCTACTATGGATCCCTGGATACTGCTGGATAATAGCTTACCCCTTGTCTTGGGTACGTAATGTCATATAATAGGTGAACATTTTTGAGTGGTGCAACCACTCCAAGGAACAGCAATGTCCGTGTTCACCTATGTGTTCACCTATGTGACTATGAGCACCAGTATGACTATGAGTACCAGTAGGGGCGCTGTCTGCCAGAAACAGAGAGAGAGAGATAGTGCTGCACTGTTGCCTGCTAATGAGAGAGAGAGAGAGAGAGAGAGGGAGGAGAGTTGCACCACTCAGTTCACACGGGTGTGATTATTTTTCTTATTTTGAAAATAGCAGATCTGAGCTTGGAGATCAACTATTTTAAAAATAAGATAAGACTTGTGTGTGCAACCCAGACAGTTCCTAACGTTGCTTGAGTCAATATAGTGATATTAATTTCCCTAAGCCCATTCAACTTCACAGTCCATTGCAGATTCATTGAAAACATGACAAATCCTTTCTGGTTCTGGTGAATGCATGATAGTGTTTTTAATTAATATGGAGACGTCTATTTTTCAATTAGTTATTTCATTATGTTCATATTATTTTCTATAATGTAATGTTGCATCAAGGAATGCTGTAAGTCCATGCATGAAATCCATGAAGTCTGGTGCTGGATGAAATAACTAATCTCCCCATTCATTAGAAAGACAATATCGTTCGTTTGAAGTTGAATGGACATAGGAGGGTCTGTCTGATCAAATGAATAGAGGGTATATGCACATGCATAAAGTGAGTGGCAAAGTGAGTTTAACGTACTGTAGTTTGATGCCATCAGATAGGACTTATTTTTAAATTACCACTTTTAAGGCACTACATGGCTTGGCCCCCCATCTACATTAAAGACATGCTGGAGCCCCATAGGCCAACACGGCGCCTTAGATCGGCAAGCAAAGCTCTCCTGGAAGTTCCGGCTACCCAGCTTGTCACCATGGGTCTGTGGAATGCCCTACCAGAGGCCCTATAGGACACATCACCCTACTGAGTTCTTTTAAATCACAGCTAAAAACCCACTTGTTCACGATGGCTTTTACTTGAATTATTGATAGTTTTATTTTGTGTTCACCCGTTTACTCGTGTTAAAATGCGTTTATTGTTGTTGTTTTATTCTACTGCACTGCATTTTGTCCTGTATTGGAAAGTACTTTGAAACATTGTTTTAAAAAGTGCTATAAATTTTTATTATTATTATTTGTTTGGGTGTATTGGTGTCAAGGCAAAGTTTTTAGCCAATCAGTGATTCAGTAGGCATTCCCAGATAACTTCTGGGTATGATAATGATGTCACGCACATACACTCTATACCAAAAACCTATCTATCTATCTAGTCTAGAGGTAAATCATTCTCTACCATGCTCTCTCTCTCCATCACAGTCACTCTCAGTTTCTCTCTCTCTCTCTCTCTCTCTCTCTCCTTCTCCTTCTTCCATCTCCCAGAGCTCAAGAGTGGGGTTTTTTCCTCCTTTTTTCAGTACAGAATGCAATAGAAATCACCCTGACAGCACTTTCGCTCTTGATTTATGATATACATTTAGCTATTTATTGGCTAATCATGGCGGGCTGCTGAGAGCGGGCTAGAGTATGGACCTGTGGATGGGGGGACATCCTTTAGACGAGACAGAGAGATGAATGGGCAAGGCTGCCGTCAGCCATTCCCCATGAATATCAGCGAGATGGGCAGAAGATTGTTTTGTAACCTGCCTAATTAATCTACCACGCGGCGATCATGATTGTGGTCACTGGAGCGAGACACGCATGCCAGTAATTGATGCCAGGTAAGCCATTTTCCACTGGAGGTGTGCAGTGAAAGCAGTGCCGTTTTAGCTGAAAACGGCAGCTCCTCTGCACCAAAAGACCACTGGAGAGCTGCAGTCAAATGATGGACAGCTATGGGGTTAGCTTAGACCACTGGTTCTCAAAGAGGGTTCTGACTGCTGGGGACCCCAGGGATGCTTGTGGGGATTCCAGGGGGTCCCCAGTAATACGTTTACAGTTTAGTTTGTATATTCTTTCATGTTGTAATAATCTTTACAAAATAAAAATATATATATTTTAATATAATAATTTCTTATGGGGCTCCCTGGCACAAATTCACAAATACAAATAAGAGAGTTGTGATGTCCTTGACAAATGTTTTAGAACTACTGTCACAAAACACTGCTGATCCCCTGTCAGATATATGTGCAAAGGCTATAGGATGATCTTATAAAGATGGCATTCCTACAATGTAGAGCCTACAGAATATTCTGTCACAGCTTTATACAATACATTCTACAATTCCATATTCTGTAAAAAAAATTCATCAACTCTCCAAGCGACTTCCTCAATTCCCTCTTATCAGGGATGCAAATTCATACTGTAACAAAAATAAGTGATTCTCTTACTCCACTTTAAATTTTGATCAAGGTCCAAGAATGATGGGAAATGCTAAAAATAAAACCCTGTGAGAATGGCATGGGGTCAAAATGTTACTCTATTTTTGGACACAATGACACAGTAACTCTGATTTGAAGAGGATTTCAAACTCCAAGGCTGGGAAACTTAAAAGTAACATGGCATGCTGTGCATCAGCATTATAATTGTACAAAATAGCCAACATGTTGAAACATGCAGATGTGAAAGAACAAGGAAGGCAGAGGGAAAGAAAACAACTAGCAAAAACAAGCAAGAGAGATTGGCAGTTTTGAACATCAAAACTTGTGGAGTTGTGAAGTCGTTTATTATATTTCAACACTTATCTCTGCGAGGGAGCCAAGTTATCAGAAGGACTAAATTGAAAGACAGTCAAGCGTGCAGTGGGGAGTACATGAAATAAACATTACTGAGTGACCTGACTGGCAAAAAAGTAGTCAGTGTTCCGTCGCGCACGCACACACACACGCACACAAAGAGTCATCCCATTCACACACAAATACACCCACTCACTGCTAGGCGCGCACACCGGATTATTAATATGCAAAAGCAATTAGATGCACAAACACAACACTACAGAATAGCTGTCAACCTGACAGCTATGTCTTTGATTCTTTATAATTAGTGCAATATGGCTGAGTCACCCGAGGACCGGTCCTAATGGAAGGAATGGAGGTTCATCCTGCCCAGTGCACAGATGTTACAGGATAGAGTCGTTCGTTCGAGGTGATGTATACTTTAGTCTAAAAGAGCAAAGCATTTATGCTAATGTGGTTGGAGAGGAAAACGGTGCTGATGAGCTGTATTTCTATCCAATCTCGTTTTTAATGGCTGCAACTTATTCTAATTGTAAATGTATGTGATTAAATGTGTTAAATAAGCTCGTTTTTTCTATAGGAGCGGATAATTGAATTAAATCTGCATGACCAATCATTTTTTTGTCCTTTTTTCCTGAATTGAGGTCTTTAATCACTTGAGTCTCAATTATGGGGAAAACGATTAATTATGCATAACAACTTATAACTAGTTTTATAAGTTCAGCGGACCAGCGCATTAATTTATGTGTATTTACCAGGGGGGCAGTCAGACAGATATTTTGTGACGCCACTAAGGAAATCGGGACTTCCTGAAAGTTCATATAATGGCCTGTTGTGGCGCTGTCATTGGGCCCAAAAAAACCCCATAGCTCCATAGAGGTGTATTTGGGTCCAACTTTACCTAGACTATTACCTTAATAAACATGGTCATGAATACTTTCTGCTTCCAGTCACTAGTTTAAAGTCTCATTTCTCATGTCATAATATTCTTTTTGGAAAATTATGGTCCCATTTATTTAAAGAATGACCATAAAGTCGCGTATGTTCTGAGGGGCGTGGCTACCGTTACAGTCTATGATCGGGAGCCACCCCAATAAAAACCAACAAAGAGTAAGGGGGGGAAGTCCCGCCTCGTTGTCTGGGCCAGTCAATGGCCAGCTGGGCCCAAACAGATCTAGAAATATGGCGACTTACAGTCCAAGGAATTACAGGCTTCATTTTAGTTGTTAGACCCAGGGAACGCTTTGTCCATATTTTTTACAGTCTATGGTATTTACATTATATTTATTCATCCATCCATCCATAACTTTTCCATCCATAAAGTTAGTTATAGTTTCTAAAGTTATATTGTGTAAGTTCTTATGCACAATTACAAACATTTATAACAAGTGATATGAAGCCCCAAGTGCATTAAAAATGTGATTAAAATGCACTCCCATATAGACACAACCTTTAACTAAAGAAGTTAATAAACCTTATTGTCGTTAGACTCGTTATGCATAATTATAATTATTTGTAACGAGTGTTATGAAGCCTTTTAAGTGCAGTTAAAGGCATTATAAATGTGTTTCTAAAGCATTATAGACCGAAACTTAATAGGCTTACCGTGAAAATATTTAGTATTTGGTTGAGGTTGAGGGACTCCAGTCAACTAAGTATTTAGTAGCTCTGACTTACTTAATTGTAAAGATATGTGATTTAAATGTTTTTAATAAGTTATTGCTCCTATAGGAGGAGATAATAGATTGTATCTGCATGCTGAATGACCTTTTCTTTTTGCCTGAATTCTAAACCTGTCTGGCTCTGAGATTTTGAGGCCTTAAGGGGATTAAACTGTAGGAAAGCATTACTACTAATGAGGCATGAAAAGTACAACAGGATGCAATGTTATGCCATGCCCATTGTTCTCTAATGTCTACATCTGGGCAACATTTTAACATTCCTGTTGCTGTTGAGTGACTGTTAGAAATCAACAAATACACACATACACATACACACACACACACACACACACACACACACAAAACATATCTGTGCAGAAATGTACAGTATGTGATTAGAAGTGATTTGTCTGTATACTGAGACTTCATGTTTGTGCGTACTGTATCATTGAGTTTTGAGTGCTATGAATGGGCTTAGTTGTGTGGGTGACTGGGTTTCTGTTTCTACTTGTGGAAGAAAAATGAGACACAAGCAAAGGCAGGCAAAGAGAGAGAGCAAGGAGGGAGTGCAAAAGTATTTTGTTGATGACCATCGCTCGAAGCCACAATCAAAGGTAGTTTGTTTACCGAGGATAACAATCACTTTGAAACTGAATAGACTTGCCATCCTTCAAGAATCTAAAGACCACCTTTCATTACACAGGCTTTTGAAAGCTTAATGGCTGCCCTGCTGTTCCCTGAGGAGACATCGCCATGTCTAAATGTAAACCGCGGATGAGGGAGAGAGGCTTAACAATACAGCAGGGACCTCGTGTACCGGTGTACACAACCATGCAGACGGCACACCCTCCATTTAAGGTTTCATCTCTAAAGATAAGCAAACACCGGCTGGACAAAAGTCCCCTGCCACACCCTGCCCAAACATCCAATTTCTCCTGCCAACGGGCAGTTGTTTCATACTGTAAAGACAGGTGTTCACTACAACTCTACCGACATTCAGGTCTACTCATACTATTGCTGTAGATTTTAACATGCGAAAGAAATAGCGGTAAGAAAAACAGATCAGATATCAATATGAGCAGTGTGTAATATACCATGTATATTTAGCCTCCTATTAGTCTACTTGTTAACTGTCTTCTCGACAGCATACAGTGTGACAGTATACTGTAGCAGTGATGTCTGCAAGGGATGCTCCGATACTGGTAAAATACATTTTCCTATTAATTCCTATTTGCATATATATTGCTATACAATAGAACAAGAATGACTCATTTATATTTTCCAGCTGCCGCAAGCTCTCGTTTATGAACTGATCTATAATCAGTTTGTGTGCAGCCTCTGCCTCAGCTCACGGCTTCACATCGTGGCGTTCAGAGTATGCAGCCAATATGGTTTCACGTTGCGGCATTCAGAGTATGGGTTTTATGCCTTTCAGACTATGGGTTTTATGGGTAAGTCTCCCATTGGCTTAGAGACAGCCTAGAGGCAGCCAATGAGGAAAGAGTGTGGACTAACGGTCGCTAGTAGAGGTACAGTAGGGGAACATGGTGTCCAGCCGCTTTTCAAGCAGCTGGCAAAAAGCTGTAGTGTTCTAATTATTTGAGATCCGTGGTTTCTGTCATTTGATTGGTCTGGGGCAATGTCGTGGTTACAACCTGGTCTTAGATAGACAAGATCAGTTAAGTTTGGCTTTGATGAGCCGAGGTTATCAAGTCACAACGGCAACATTTCCTTTCCCGATGCCGCCTGGTGGACTGAATATATCCACTGCCTACAATAATAAGTGAGCATAATAGTGGACACAGTGACTCTTCTGGGATTCTAGTCTAAAGAAATGCCACAAGCCCATTGTGAGTAAGTGAAATGACAGAAATGCAACAGGCATGCAAGCACAATGAGCGGCAATGCAGCTTCAGGGGATTTCTGCATGAAGCACCATGCATATGGTTCCCATTAATATCACAGATTCATACAGACTCAGAGCCAGAAACATTCCTCGCAGAGCGCCTAGGCCCTGATTGTGTTAGTGACGTTCACGTTCACTCTCAAAGGTTACAAGTTTTTACACTTTTATTTTTTATTTTTTGCTGGCAGCATCAGGAGGAAACCTCCTATGTCCAAAACTGTTAGGCTATGGAAAAAATAACCTGAGTTCTAATAAATGTAGTTATTAGTAACAAGCTCTTGTTATTAATATTTTTCACTATTTATTAAAACCACACAAGTAAGCACTTCTCTTTCAAAAAGTTTAAACAATAGGCAAGGAACGGTTAACTCAACCGTCCGGGCACCTAGGCTACTAAGCCAGCCTGACGGCGTGCCACAGGTTCGAATCCCGATCCCGACGACCTTTGTCGTGTGTCTTCCCACCCATCTCTCTCCCCATTTCCTGTCAGATTACTTTCAACCTATCAAAAAAAAATATCAAAAATACTGTAGCGATCTACAAACCCACAACGCGTTGTGATGCAATTAGTTGTGAGCTTGTAAATGAGCCATTTCTGCTACTTTAGCCAAAAACCTAAACAAAAAACACAAGTGGAATTATGGAGATACAAGGTTTTCTGCCCGACAGCAATGATATAAGCCTTATATGAGAATGGCAGGTCTATTATATGGTCACCAGGGTGTGTATCAACTTAGAAAGGAAATATCAAGTCTCTCCTATATGGAGACTCATGGCTATTTTCAATTGCACTTTGTGTCAGGGGGATGCAAGCATGTCATTAAAATACCTTGTGTGAAGTTCATTAAAATACCATCTGCTCACCCAAGGAATTCATGACAGTGGAATAGTGCTCCAGGGAATTGGGGGAAGAAATAGTAGATTTGGCAACTAGAGTGACAAAGTGAGTGGGAAAAGTGAGTTTAACGTCATGTAACGTCGTGTAATGCAATCAGATTTATTTATGTTTGGATGTATTACCCGTCATGGCCAGAATTTAGTTTTTTGCAACTCAGTAGGCATTCCCGCATATCTTCTGCGTATGATGATGATGTCATGGACATATCCTCTATTAAGAAGCTCTGTTGTTTCAGCGCGGCCTCGCCCTACTCGCCCTCAGGCGTCTTACTGGTTTTAACAGGCGGGAGCTTTACAACAGAAAGCCAACTATTAGGGGACTTAACTATTAGGGCAGTTGAACAAGTATGCCTGCCAGTCACAATGTGGCTTTTCCTGAAAAGTCTTGGAAATTAGGGACATCTGGTCACCCTACTGGTAACAGTTAGAGGGTACATTGCTGATGGGTTTGCACTGAGACTCCAAATACACTCTACACAATATAATATATGGTTTCAGCATGGACATCACCATGTACAGTACACATGTGCAATAGTGGCACTACAATGGATACTGTAATGTACAGTAGCTAATTGGGTCAGTTATTGTTTCATGACTAATCTGGAAGAAAAACAATGATTTAACAATTTCTTGGTAACTGGTCTTGCATGCACAAGCTGCGTTCACAGTCAGTTTAAGTATTGAACTGTCTGGATATCTCACATTCCACAATCCCCCTATCCATTGCTAGTGATACATTATTTTCCAAATGGAGCTATTCAAGTTGAGATAAAATGCTGATCTGCACCTGCTGAATTCTTGTAATAACACTGCTAAACAAAACATAAAATATTGAAATAACGTTCAGACACTGCAGCAGTCAACAGAGCAGCGACACACATCCGACAAAATATAGTACCCTAACAGCAGCAGGCTAAAATCCCCAAATAACAGATCTATAAGCTCACAATGTGTTACTTTGCGATGCATTGTGAGCTTGTACATAGCTTGTATAGGAGCTTCAGCAGCACACCTAGGCAGTAATGGGAGGGCTAGAAGGTTATAATCATGAATACTAAAGCTGAATGCAGAAAACATCACATTGAGAACACGATTCATTATACTGTACACCAAGACACATCCTACAAGGCACAATCTTGCCAACCATTTCCATTTTAACAACTGGTTTATGGAAAAATGCTGGGATGGTAATTTTCATTAAGAGCGCCTGGCTGCGCGTGGCATTTATCATGCGGTTTATCACAATTTAAACTATGGCGTTTGCCTTCTCGGTTAATCTTTAGGGTCAATTGCACTTCTCTGCACCTCTCCGTGCACATATGGCAACATGTCCTCGCACCGGTCTGGTCTGATGAGGACCATAATATATTATATATATTATAAACATAATATATTGTAATAAATGAAAATCACGTGGACTACAGCCTCAGGGCTCGGTGAAGCATGCCCCGGAGTACATCCAGAACGCCAAAAAAAAAGGAAATGAGGGTTGGCCTATGCAGAAAATATGCATAGTGCGAGGCTCAGATACTAACTCGTTGCACGTCAATCATATAACTGGGTTCAGTTCTGGCTTGGAGACCTGAGACCTATTACGTTTCTGTCTCAACAGTACCTGTAATATACAGGTACTGGCCGAATTTCACTATTACTATAGTCTATATATAATACACATGCGCACACACGCATGCACGCACGCACACACACACTAAACACCCCAAGGAGTGGGGACTATTATAATCTTCATACAGTAACCTATAGGAGGTGCTTTAGGCTCAGAATTCACACCACTGCTCATTACATTCCTTGCTCAGTTTCTCATATTCATATTCCTCATACCTAATATATCTGAACAAAACCACAGGGATATACTGTAAAAGACCCACGCCAGCCAGAGGACCGGTTGGGGATTCCACAGTAATATAATGAAACGCAGAACTAGTATGGATTGCTCAAAACCCCAGTGTAATGGAAAAAAAACAGTACTCCCAAAAACTAACCAAGATGTGAAATTATATTCAACACAGAAGTCTGCAAGTAGTCACTCTCTTTTTGGCTTCATGTGATAGAATGTGGAGTTGGCCTCGACAATGACCACCTGGTGGCATACTCTACCCAGGAGACCACTGTGAATGGAGCTATAATACAGTTAGAATACAGCCTGGACCACTGTGAATGGAGCTAGAATACAGTTAGAATACAGCGCACAGTTCTGGGCCTTGTGGGCTCCCTTCTCATCTTGCAGATCTGAGAAAAACAATGATGACGAGAGGAGGTTGAGCTTACTGGAGCTAATGAACCTACAAATTGCATTCTGACACATTTCATTTCATATTATTTTCGGATCCCAACCCAAAAACACAATGTGGTGGTGGATCAAAAAGCAAAATAACTCAAAAGTTCACTGTTGTAAACACAGTGAACACAGAAAAACAGTAACTACCTGTATAACAGGACAATTTGACAAGAATACCGGTATGCATAACACACCGAAACTATTTCAAGGAGGCAACATTGTCAAATTAATTACTGCAGCTACGGTACAGTGACATTTTTGGTTAAATAATAGTCTTGTCTCTGTTAGAGCCTAGCTGTTGACCCTAACTGAAATTCTAGTTTAATTAACCACTTAAACCCTTTATACTTGGTGTGGAACACGAACACCACCGCACTGCACGTGTGGTGGTGTGGAACACGAACACCACCGCACTGCACTCTGTGTGGTGGTGTGGAACACCACCGCACTGCACTCTGTGTGGAACACGAACACCACCGCACTGCACTCTGTGTGGAACACGAACACCACCGCACTGCACTCTGTGTGGAACACGAACACCACCGCACTGCACTCTGTGTGGAACACGAACACCACCACATTGCACTCTGTGTGGTGGTGTGGAACACCACCGCACTGCACTCTGTGTGGTGGTGTGGAACACCACCACACTGCACTCTGTGTGGAACACGAACACCACCGCACTGCACTCTGTGTGGTGGTGAACACGAACACCACCGCACTGCACTCTGTGTGGTGGTGTGGAACACCACCGCACTGCACTCTGTGTGGTGGTGAACACGAACACCACCGCACTGCACTCTGTGTGGTGGTGTGGAACACCACCGCACTGCACTCTGTGTGGTGGTGTGGAACACGAACACCACCGCACTGCACTCTGTGTGGTGGTGTGGAACACGAACACCACCGCACTGCACTCTGTGTGGTGGTGTGGAACACGAACACCACCGCACTGCACTCTGTGTGGTGGTGTGGAACACGAACACCACCGCACTGCACTCTGTGTGGTGGTGTGGAACACGAACACCACCGCACTGCACTCTGTGTGGAACACGTGTGTGAAAGTCAGAAGGGTTATTATTAAGTTACGTGGATTACAGACGTGCACGCACACACACACACACACACACAATATTTGAGTCATTATAATACTGATGCTAGATAAAACCAAATTTGGAACTGAATTATTGTTCAAAATTGGTTATTTAGATAGAAAACACATATGGGAGCCCCAAAAACACAAAAGAAATTGAAAAAGTTGAATTTTATGTTATAGGTCCTTTAACCCATTCTGACCTGAGATCAGATTCATACGAGGTTTCCACTGGACACACACTGGTCTGATTAACCCATTCTGACCCGAGATCAGATTCTAAAAAAAGTTTAAAAGTCGTTCTTCGATTTTTCAAAAAATAGCAGACCTACAAGCTCGTAGCGCGCCACTCGGTGGCGCGCTATGAGCTTGTAGGTCTGCTATTTTTCAATAGTTAAAGCATAACATGATGCTAACACCAAAACGGGTTCCCGGTCAGAATGGGTTAAAAAGGGAAAAGGGTTATATTCGTGGACAATCAAAATAAGTTGTATTTTTTTATGTGGTGTCAATTAAAATGACTTGACATGGCACACTGACTTAACCTGACTCCGCCAGATTGCGGCAGTATTGAGTTCACCAGTTCCCTCCTCCTGCCTGCATCTGGGATCTCTCAGGCAGAAACGATGAACCCGGAAGCAGCGGGACAAAAATCTGATATCTCCATAATAATTTCGAGTTGTAGTCTTGTTAGGTTGCGTTTACATTGCGCTGTGGCAGCGCTTCAATATGTCTCGTGTTGATCCCGCCTCTAGCGGCCCCATATCCGGCCAGAATTCGACCGGGGTCTCTGCCTGAGAGATCCCAGACTCACCACCAGCTGGCAGAATGCAAATGTTGTCCAGCGGTAGTGGTTCTACCAGGCTAACACTGACTACCTTCTAGTAGAAAATAAAAACATGGCACTTCATTTCAAAACGGTTGCAGAGCCCACGTTTACCCACTGATACAATAGAGCACAGTGCAACGGAAAGAAGATTGTCGCGGCTCCGTAATGGTGACAACCCCAGTCACCTGTACACCTCCTGAGCTGCTGGGTGGATTACAGACAGAGACCCTCTCCATTTAATTATCTTACACGTGATTACATCAGATTACAGCGCCAAGAGGATGTACCAGGGAAGCGCCCTAAGCTTTGATCCGGTCATATTGAAGTGGAGCAAAGCAGAACAAAATGCCCTCTTGACAAACTTTAGTCTGTGTGATCGAATACAAATTTTGTATTATCATTCCTATTTTTACCATTTATACATTATTTATACCTTACCTTACACACACACACACACACACTTTATCTGTGCTCTCAAGAAACTATTCCTTGACCGAGGTCATTACTCCTATTAAAGACAAGGTTATCAGTCCATGGCCGCTCAGAGCAGCATCTTTTGGCCCTCTCAGGTCACAGTGCTGCCATGAAAAGGCCCGCATAGACCTCTGGCAGAGGATCAGATAGAGGGGATAGACGTTTAGCTCCCTAAACTCTCCTACAAGCAAGTGAGTGAGCAGTGTTGCCATGTCTGCTAATTATATTATATGAGCAGTGTTGCCATGTCTGCTTATTATATTATAATATAAGCAACATTGGGCTCGTTTCCTGCAAAGCCGCTTGTAAATATTGGATTTTTTCTTTTGGTCTTGTTTCAAAAATGTCATTTCTTATTTGGGCTAGCTTCAGTTTAAACACAGAATTTGTATTATGTACAATATGTACAGTATGTGCGTGTGTATGGTAGATTATATACACCACAACTTAAAATAGCCAATCTACAAGTTCACATAGCGTGTCGCATCACAACGCATTGTGAGTGTGTAGATCTGCTATTTTCAAGAATAAATTAAAAAAAGCGTTTATGAAACATTTTATAACACAAATCTAGTATGGGGGGGGGGGGGGGGGTCACTGCTCACTGGCACAAAATATTGTCAGATCATGGGGGTCCACAGAGAAATACATACATATTAATTTGGTGGTAGTAGTGGGTCCTTGACATGAAAGTGTTTGAGAACCCCTGGTCTAAAACAACATAAGACGATAAAGTGTGACTGAGCTGCCCTAGTCGCTTATGTTGGCCTTGCTTTCATACGACTTGGTTGATTGTTTCTCTCCAACACTGACAGTGAGGTCACTGCAGAAAGAGTGGATGTCGAATTATTGTGATTAACAGGGAAAGATGATGCCAAAGATGGAAAATGTGACCAATGGGAAATAGAAGGCATGCCGATATCTCTTTCTCCTTCGTCTCTTGTTCCACATTACATGAATGAATGTTCCGTTCTATGGCTGCTACTGTGCACTCTGCACAGCGGCCGATATCTTCTCTTCATGAATTATTCACATTTCAGTCCAGAGGAAAGAAACCCCAGCAGCGGAGCCACAAAGGACAACGGCCAGAGATGAATGCTAAACAATGAACTAATGGAATTGTTTGTGATTCTTCCTCCTGAATGAAACAAAACTAAAACTAGAAAAAGTGCCCTTCTGGGCACAGGTCTCCACCAGGAGGATAGGAGTGTGTGTGTGATGTTTGGCAAAATGTTTAGGAACAATATAAACGTGTGTGTGTGTGTGTGTGTGTGTGTGTGTGCACAAAATTAAGAAAACAAAATATATATAAAACCCACAGACACCACTTGTCTGTGGGTTTTATATATTTTTAAGTGACTAAACCGTCTTCACCTGAATAAAGTGTTTAAAAAAACGAATCTGAAAATAAGAAAATACAAGAAAATAGCCATCAGCAGCTTCGTCTGGCCCCTGGGGCACCAATCCGAAACCAGTATGCAAATGTGGGGCGGGTTTATCACCAGAGATATTAGTCTGGCCGTGCCAGGCTACGACCGACCCCCCCCCCCCCCAGGGTGTGTCTGTCACCCCAGAGAGGACACGTAAGACAGGAAAAGCCCTATGATATCATCCAAGCTATCTCAGAAATTGAGGTGAACACCTTTGATCTGAAGACAGATGCAGTGTGGTGACCCACACACAGCATCTTTGTGCATGCACTCCTGGGTTGCCATGGAAACGTGCACACCACGCACATGCAGACTTAACCAACAGCCCTGAACCGCGTCGATGGATGACTTGGGGTAAAGCTGACAGATGACGAAGTGCAATTACCTGACAGGTGACATTTTATCTAATGGAAGGAACTGGCGACTGTCGCTGTGATAAAAATATCCACAGTTCGATCCACCGCGTAATATCCCCTGTACAGTATGTAGTAATAGTGAATGTTTGATTGAATGTGATATGAGAATCCCAGGGGGCCAGGGAACAACGGGAAAATCATCGCGTCTGCATTGTGACATTTGAAAAAGTATGCAATATCATTTTCGACAGCACATCGGGGAATATTAATCTACATGGGCTGTCTTATCGTTGCAGGGCCCGGTGCATCAGATGTGACTGAAATTTCATTTTTGAAAGCGTCTCTCTGTAGTCAGAACCAATATAAATTATTTTGTTTCAGTCGTTTATCTTTTTTCTCGAGGGTTGACAATCTGATGCTGCAGATGATGAAAATGAACAACCTCGGCTCTTTGAAGTGCAGCGGGTGCTGTCTCGCATTGCGCCACAAAGGAAGTTAACATCAAATAGTAGCTATTCAGGGGTGACCGTGCTTAGGTGATGTGACACGCAAGTAGGAAACAATATGGAAAGAAAGATAGGGCACAAAAAGAATAAAGAGGAGAGCACTGGTGTCTTCAAATAAAATTGGAGAGGATTTCATTTTATGAACTAAAAAACCATTCAGTACCGGCCTGGGCCGTGGCTCAGAGGTCCAGGCACCTTGGCTAGTAATCCAGACTGGCAGTGTGCCGCAGGTTCGACTCCCCTTCCCCATCTCTCTCCCCATTTCCTGTCAGCCTACTGTCTATCCCTCCATAAAAAAATAAAGGCGAAAGCCAAAAAAAATAAAAATAAAAGCATTCAGTATCATACTGAAAGAGAAGAAAAAAGACACCTCCATACAAACACCACCCAGTGACTCCAAGCAACAAATCTACAAAATTGTAAAGTAATGGATCAATTTAAGCAAAATGTTCATATTTGCCACAATGCCCATGGGTCACGTTGCATTTTCGCCACTGCTCTCCTCACCCACTCACC
Organism: Protomyctophum bolini; assembly: GCF_963924005.1. Lineage (NCBI taxonomy): Eukaryota > Metazoa > Chordata > Actinopteri > Myctophiformes > Myctophidae > Protomyctophum > Protomyctophum bolini. The sequence continues at coordinate 37,795,980 of NC_137863.1, forward strand.
CTCCAGTACAGTACATCTCAAACTCACTTCTCTCTGTCTGCCTCTCGTTCCATCTCTCTGTACAGCAGAGTTTATTAGTTAATAATATCGTCGCTGTCGGGCAAAGACCCTGTACTGTATGTCCAAAATGGTTACTTTTCAGGGAATGGAAAAAGGCACCAATGGATCCAGTGTAGCTATCATTTGGTCACAACTCTTGTTAATACAGTTTTAAATATGAATAAAACTCATAGACAGACTTAACTACTTTCAACCTGGTGTCCCTATATGTCGTTTTGAGGCAAAAGAGTTGTGACCCTGTAGATCAGCTACTATTTGCGAGTGTAGGTTGCATTTACTAAGAAAACCAGCATCTCCCGTCTGTTAGTCACCCTCCATATATGGTCACGCCTCGTGACATCAAACCTCCATATATGGTCACGCATTGTGACATCACGCCACCATATACAGTATGGCCATCTCCATATATGAAGATCACGACACTGCACCTCATCCAACCCTGGATAACCATACATGGAGAAGACTGGATCATCACCTAGATCTGCATGGAGCCAGCCAGCACACTACATCTGACCCTCAAGCCTCAATCTCCATATATGTTCTGACATCACAACACTTCATATTTGCCATAAACCATAGATATTAAAAGAATCACACACGTGTGAAGTGAGGGGTGCTCTTGTCGTCGTACATAAAAAAAATATGTATATACTTCATAAATTAATTTGTCAACTTATGCTATTATCTTTTAACCATGATACAAATGGGTGATCATGTAAGATGACAACTGAATGTATGCGATTGGTTAGCCGATTTGCTCGTCTACATAGGACGTACATTTTCCTTTCATTGCGAACTCAGTGAGCACTTACTATGAGACCTAGCAGATCATGTCTGTCTGTGTGTGTGTTGCATCAGCAATCACTCAGCTCCATATATGGGCACAAAAGTGGCCAGGTCCACATATACAGTAACAGCGGGACAGACACACAGACAGACAGACATGATCTGCAGGGTCTCAGCTGCGTTCGCTTCCCGCGTTTGCGTGTCTTACTGGTTGTCAATGGCATTTAATGTTTGTGTTGCCACAAATTTACGTCATATTTCAGGCACATGAGGTAAATTCTCCTTTCATTGTCAATGGCAAAATGTGAGATGTGACGGGACAAAAAGCTGTATATAGCCCCTCAAAAATAGATGCAGTTCATTGGAGCGACGCGTCTCCATTGAAGGCAGGGAGTTAAGCGGAAGTGCTGATGCCATTTTCTCACGCTGCATCGCTGCCCAAGAGACACGGCCAAAGCCTATTCGGGGGTCCCCACGTTGAGAACCCGTGGGTTAGAGGGGCGCCCTTGTTGCCGAAAGGTTGCCGGTTCGATTCCCCCGGACGGGCAGGAAAAATCTGGGTCGGAAAGTCATCGGTCATCACTCAGCCAACACCGCTGAAGTGCCCTTGAGCAAGGCACTGAACCCCCAACTTCTCCAGTGGAGCTGCTTAGTGGCCAACAGTATAAGACTGTGGTTGTACTGGTCAGCTCCCAGGTTTTAATGTGTGTGTGTGTCTGTCTGTGTGTTTCAGGGCGTTGCTGAAAATGAGCACATCATGCTCAGTTACTACCCTGGGTAAATAAAGGGGGAAAAAATCTCAGGAATATTGTGCCTTCAATTTTGAAACTCGCCCCAGAGCCAGAAGAGGCGACTACCTTTTTATGTCTTCTATGTGCCTGACACAGAACTTCATACTGTATATATAGGAATAAAGGGACACAGACAGACGGATACAGAAATCCATAAAAGGGACACAGACAGATGGGTGGAACGGGTACTCTGACACGGGTATTGCATAGCAGAGAGGGGCATGGATCTCCAACTTCCATCGTTACCGACTCAGTACTCTCTCTACAGCTGGTCTAGTTTATGTTAAAAAAAGGAACCACTAAAAGATGACATATATCTGCCCGACAGTGACGATATATACTGTACTAGCTGTAATCATTCCTAAAGCAATTTCCCCCACTGCGCATTTGATCACATTTGCAGCTGCAGGAGGGTATGAAGGACCAGAACCCAAACTTCACCGGATCAATACCATAGCTTTGAATCTTATTATATATCCCTTTTTTATACTTGAAGGGTCAATAATTAATTAAGGAAGTGCCTGTGCCAATACTGTAATTGAAATGCTCCAATTGGCAGCTCAGCACACGGCCACATTATGTGGTGTTTTGTGGCGGTTATGAAATGTTGTAGTAAATCCCCCATTCTCCATGCATGCACGTCACTGCAGTGCATACACCAATAAAGTCTATTTTTATCTGTTCAGAGATGGACTGTTCATGGCAGAGATGGGTAGTAACACGTTTGTGACTCATGCAGATATATTTGCTGAAGTTACTTACTATTGTACTTGTAAAACTGGTCTTCATGCATGTTTACTCAAGCATATTTGTGAATAATGTTATTTAATGCTTTACATTTGGGCCAAAAGTAAATTAGTAAAAGCAAGATTTTTCAAATATACTTCTAGTTCTGATTATTGAATTCATATTATGTAATATTTTTCATTAGATACTTTACCCACCTCTGGTTTGTGTTGAGCAGTGGTTGAATAAGTTAATTTTGAATAATAGTACTTTTAGTTTACTTGAGTATTTCCATTTCTCAACACTTTATTCCAGAGGCAAATATTGTATTATTTACCCTACTACAATTATTAGACAGACAAAGCATACATTAACCACTTAAGCTCCATTATATACTTCTGCTATTCAAAAATAGCTGTTGCATTGTGAAGCATTATGAGCTTGTAGATCAGCTATTTGACAAATTTAGAAACATTGAGTACTTACTTTGGTACAGGCCGCAATTATGGTCAAATGTTGAGTTTAGAAAATGTCCATATTGTGGTATTGCTACTTCTACTTAATAATAATAACAAAAAAATAGTACTTCTTAAAACTCCCATGACAGAGAATGGTCAATTGTATAATGGATATGGCCTTGACAAAGGACCATGACGGAGGGTTTCTGTGGAAGAAAGGGAGGCAGGGAGAGTGAAAGACATGAGGGATATGTAGGCTCTGCAGAACAGCCCACCCTGCATCTCCCCTGATCGATAGCGTAATCACTTCCTGATCTGTAAAGCATCATTCTGCAGACGCTGGTGGACTCTCACCCTCCCAGAAGCACACTGTGCAGTTTTGCCGGCACTCAAGGAAAAGTGCAATTTCTGCTCCTAATCTGGCAGATACAGCAGCAGCTCTGCTCTGTTGTTGCAGGTGGCAGACCTGTGCCCATGTGTTATTTGTTCTCAATGGCAATGTTCCCGAGGGAGGACAGGTCTCCTGTGCATCTGTATTTTAGTTTTTTAGTTTTTTGGGGGCACACAGCAAAGGTCGTCAGGATCGGGACTCCGACCCGCGACACACTGGCAGACTGGATTACCACCCTAGGTGCCCGGAATATTTTTACTCTTACCCCTAGGCAAGACATAACATCAAAGAAACTTTGAATGTTGAAGCTTGTACAGTTAGATCGGCTATTTTAGCAATTCGTCGTACGACGAACTTATAGGTCACAGTGGTGAGTAAAATATTCATTGTCGTATAGCATCTTCAGGCCCTCCTGAAACCCCATTGACTCCTGCACCAAAGTAGCTAATGTAATGGAGCGTTCCACAACATCAATTCACAGCCTCCACACCCACTGACTGCAATGCATTTGATTAGTCACCCCAGCACAGCACAGCAACCGGGACATAAATAATTCATCTGTGCAAATGACAAATGAGGCAATCAATTCTGGGACAGCATTCAAAGAGGAACTATTCAAATCCCTTCTAAATTAATTTTCTGCCTTTTAGTAGTCTTAGGCCTTGAAATATTAATGTGAACTTATCACTTGATGTTTTCTCTCAGATTTCTGCACTCAAGCTATATCCCGTCTGGCAGGAGGAAAGCCGTTTAAAAACTCAGCCTCGCGAAAGATCACGGCACAGTTCAATTGCCTACACCTTGCTACATGTAATTAACTGTATATGCGGTCTTTATTGCTTTGCAATGGGCTGGAGATGTTACCAGGCAGAGTTTTGTCTTCTTCTCCTACAATACACAAACAAATTACCGTAAATACGCAATTTGTTTGTTTATGAAACATCTTTCCCCCTGGCCATAATTCTCTCACGCTCACACCCACCACACTATTGACAAGACTAATTACTGGAAGTAAGCTGGTGTAGAGACTGGGTAAGAATGAACAATCTTGTGGGAACCACAGAGAAGATGGCTTGAGTGGTAATTAGACGGAATGGACAGTTATAGACAGTAATAGACAGACATACTGCTGAGAGACTGAGAGACGGATGATGAATTACCGGGAGCTATAGTGACTGATACAATGAGGTCTTCTATTGCATTGACTCTCCTTTGTTGCAATCTTTATCTCTGGCACCCCAATCTACACTGTAAAATGCAAGTTCAACAGAGGGCGTACAAAATGGAACCAAATGTATAGACATGTAAGACCCCACGTTGAGAACCAGTGTTGTATTGTAAGATGAGGCAAATAAAGTAGGGACAAACAGACAGTTTGGGACAGCAAACACTACCTCTCTCTACCTCTGAGGTAGCCTTAGCAACTGCCATCTGTCTGTCAGTCAGGCAGGCAGTATAGTGCTCTGTCCAGAGTCCTGACAGTTCAGAGCCATACACCCGAGAACAACCGATTGGCCTCCAAATGTCATGATGTCGTCGGAAAAAAACAACTGGAAAACAGGAACAAGCAGTGCTTGGACTGTCAGCCAGATGCGGCAGCGAAGGGATGACATGGCAATCTGTCATACTGATTGGCCGTCTGAACGCTTCGCTTAACATTGAAGCAGTGGAAAACTTTTTTTTCCTTTTGTACGACTTCTCAGCAAGATAATCGGCTACAGTCCTCGCTCATCCATCAACTCTCCCGGTGCTGTATATGCCCGAAACACCAGAAAAACGGACTGCAGGGCTAACAATCTTTCACTCTGACTTGCATATACGATCGAGGCTAAGGTGAAAGCAATGGCCTTTTACTGAATTACTCTCCCTTTAATCAATGCCACAGTGTCTCAGAAAATATATATATCTTCAGGAGAACGGTGCGGGGACCCGGTATCTATCATGCGGGGCTTGCGACAACGCTAATGGATGACCCAAATTCATCACGGTGTCATGCTTTAGCAAACATTTATCAAAGCACGGAGATAATATAAATGAGAAGAAATGGGCAAAAAATGTTGGGAAGATGAATGGGCCCATTCAGAGGAAAAGCATGGAGGCCGAAAGCATTGATTTTCTTTTTCTTTTTAGTATTATTATTATTATTCGGATAACTTGTACACTTAAGCACTTTCAACCATGCGTCCTTATTTGTCATTATAGAAGAAAACGTTCCAAAATGTTCAATATGTTAACAAAATGTTAAACATTTTCAGATCTAGCATCAGTGTTGTGCAATATAATGTTTTTGTGTTCATCATTGTGTTTTCAGACATAACAACTTAACTCAATAGAAAAGTTCCTAATCCTATAACATAAAAGATAACTCAGAGGACCCCCAAGGAGTCCAGAACCCTCTGTTGAAGACCCCTGTTCTAGGGGACTGGTGTGTGGGGAAATGGGAAATGGAGGAAGGATGCTGTTACCTGTGCGTCCATGAGCAGGTGCCTCATCAGGGCCATGGATTTCCTCAAGGTGTCCCTCTCTCCAGGCATGAAGGCCTGGTCGTCATCCAGGCTGCATGATCTGCTCACCATGAAATGAGCTATCTGGTCGTTCAGACTGTTCAGAGACTGGACCGCTGCGACAGAGGAGCACAGAGACAGAGAGAATGACTGTTTGTTTGTGTGCACTTGCATTACTGTACTTATTTATAGTATAGAATTTGAGAAATACCAGTAAGATGCCTCAGGGCGAGAAGCGACCTCACCCTAAAGGTCGAGGTCGCGTGCACACAACTGCCTGGGTGACGGCAGACTGCTGGGTTAGCGCTGGTGCTTTGCTTTGACATGGGGGGTCAGATCAACATATGGAATGAATTCAGAACAGGTCAACTCCATATATGGAGATCTCAGGGTGGCAGCGGGGGCAGTGTCTTGAGTGTACAGGGTTTGATGAGGTCAGATGAGGTCAGATCAACATATGGAATGAATTCTGTATTGGCCATGTATGGAGCGTGTCACGAGGCGTGACTGACGGACTGACTGACTGACTGACAGGTGTGACTGACAAAATTTTGGACAGTATTGGCATTTTGTGAGGACAATTGTCCTGGTCATCACAAGACAAATGGGCTGTTTTATGGTTCAAAACAATTTGGGGAGATACCGTATGCTTATAATTAGGGTACAATAGTCCAACTACAAGCTCACAGTGCGTCACAGTCTAGACTGGCTGTTTTCTGCCTCAGGGCTCAGGTTAACATGGTCACAAACTAAACAAAAAAAAAAACACAAAAGAATTGCCGTCCTAAATCATTGATGTCCTCACAAGTACAGTAATATAAACGTGTGTGTGTTCATGCTGTCGACTGGTGGTGAAAATAAACACATTTCCAACCCCATTCAGACAAAAAATGCAGACATAAAAAGACACACACACACACACACACACACACACACGATAATAAATATACACTCTCACAAAAGGCCAACGTCCTCCATTGCCATGGAGACCCTGTTGCTAAAGAGTATCCAGCCGGGCATACGCTCCCTCCTCAGTGGGCCCACCGGGTCGGCCCTGGATCCGCTACCTCCTCAGTGGGCCCACCGGGTCGGCCCTGGATCAGTCCAGTCATTAAAGCATTCCCAGAGCCAATCTGTAATCCTACACCATGCCACCCAACCACCCACCCCCCATCAGTCTGCACTGATTTCGTTTTCTATGAAATCCCGCCCATGGACAAGAAGGGCATCATTAGGCTAAATCCATTAGCAGCACACACAAACAAAAATACACATTCAGTACATCATATATACTGTAATGCCTTTCTCCATAGAGGAAGCCTCAATGGTACGGTAATGCCTCTGCCCTTTGCTTTTTTTAGTAAGCTGCTTAATCAACACAATGTAGAGCTTTATTTTTAGAAAAGCGGTTTTCAAGCTTTTCCGGGTGAGGTAAAAAAAAAAGATCATCAAAAAGCATTTGCGATACACACACGCGGCCCACCAGTGGTCCCCAGCCCACAGTCTGAGAACCAGAATAAACTTCAGAATAAACAGTTAAACAGTACATTTGGTCCGTCTCCCTAAAGGCTGCCCAGTCAGTGGTCTCCATTAGTTTGAGCTGGCAGTGCGGAGCGCTAATGTGGAAATGTATTATTGATATGGACAGTTCTCACTCTAAGATGGGACTTTCAGCCTTGGAGTTGGCAGGGTGAGAGAAGAGAAGGGGAGATCGGCACTGGTCAGTTCTCTCCCACCAGGCACTGAATTATGTGATCTTCATTCATGAGTAACACTTGGTGATAGTGTGGAGGCCACAGAGATTATTCTGAGACAATTTTCTCTCCCATTCTCTTTCTCACACACACACACACACACACACACACAAAATCATAAACACACACACACACACACACACACACACACACAGTGGGCAGGTTGAGAGGTCAAACTGGGTGACAGAGAGACGCAGAGCCACGTGTGATTCACTTTGTGACAGCCAAGGTCAGCCTTTCGGCCGAACGGCCAGAGATTTATGCCCTCCCCTTCCAGCCGTCCATATAGAGCCGGGAGGCATGTTTACGAGCACACGCTCACGTCGTACCGGCCTGGCAGTACGCCACACATCACGTCAGCACCCGGGGGGGGGGGGGGGGGGGGGGGGGGTAGAATGTTTATGAAGGCGGTTGACGAATGGATTCTAATTTCACATTCAACACTTACAAGGTGTACGACTGTACGTACGCCCGGCCTCAGAGATGGACGGTCATACGTCCATCTGTGTAATGCCAAATTTATGTGCCGTCGCATGTCCGCGTCGCAAAGGCCGGAAACAACAGATCTATAAGCTTGCGAAGTGTTGTGAGCTTATAGGTCGGCTGTTTCGGGTCATCGGCACCGTCATACAACAAAGCATAAAGGGGCCTTTAATGAAACTCTGCCGCTGCTGAAAATGACACGCTGTCACCGGGAAAGAGGCACACCCTCTTCCCTCGCGGCTCTCCACTCTCCATTTCCATTCAGCGAGGTTCTGTCACACACTGTGATGCTCAGCGGAGAAGCCAAGTGGCTTTCTGTGGAAGCAATTCACTAACGTTTAATTTCGTATATGCCGACACGCACACGGCACTGGATTCAAAACACTACACGGCCCCTGGTCACGGTCAAGTGGACGCATATGGCAGAATATTACTTGACATGCACACACGCACACATAGTTTCTGTTTTTAATTGATATAATTGTTAGTTAATATTGTTAGTTAATATTTAACTAATTCGCCATCACTCTAGTCTAGAGCCATCACTCTAGAGTTTTCAAATAAGCCCACTGGGTTTTCTGACTCCCTGTGCACCATTTGTTATTATGGTAATTTTATTTTATTGTACAAAACTATTAAACTTCTACAAGCTATACCTCAGTCGCAAACTCGCAAAGCTGTACACGCCCGTTGACTCGCATAGTTGTAATGGCGAGGGATTAGTCCAACACGTCATGATTTAAATTGCTTTTACTATCATAATAAGATTGGAGGAGACTCAGAAAAGTCATCAGAGTTCCTCTGTCAGGGGTGAAAGAAACAAGGAGACAGCGCCCAGCGATATCACCGGCTCCTGGATGTATGCCTCCTTAAGTCCCTGCCACCAGTACCACACAGTCACACATTAATATTCCTCTGACTAGGCCAAAGTAGATGAGAATGAGACATTAGTATGGAAATGAATACACGCCCCCTAATTCTGCCGAGGACACAACAGACACAATGAATGTCAAACCTTGTTTTTGAATCCATGATTCCGAATCCTTACAATAACTACTCTACAGCCAGAGCAGGTGCAGCATTGTGAGCTGCACTTGTACACCAGTAGCATAAATTAGATGTACAACACTATTAGCAGCATAATAGATTGATTAATAATAATAATTTCCAGTTAGATTGTACAGAGGTACGGTTTACAAAGATTGTTGAAAGGATAGCGCAAAAAGCCCTGGTGGCTATTTTCCATTGTGGTCCTGTGTATAGTATTATAATAATAGCATTGAAGCTCTTGGTATGAAATGATAGCCATTAGCCAACTGTATCGGGACGACGGAATGGCCTTTCCGTAGTTGTAAATGTATAAATGCATTAATGCACAGGCATAATTGGGTTGTGGTTCTAAATTGAATGAGCACAAATTAAAAGACATAGTTGTTACATCATCTAAACGGTAAACTATACTGTATACGACAGCTCTGTGCATGAATTTAGTCCTATAGGTTTCCATAAGGTGGTGGCATACCCGTTGACCGTTCAGTGGTTCGGCAGCAGGTTTGAACTGGAAATACATACCGTGACACATTCATATCAGACCAAATCGGGATCCGCACTTCCGACGGAGCAAGTCTGACATGCGGGAACAACCCCATGTAATAACAGGAACAACAGGGACCTCTCGGACTACCACTCGAACATGCGCTACTCCCGTGCTTGCGGTGTAACTTAACATACCGGTAAGACACTTGTGGTTGGCCCGGCTTAGCGGTTCAGCACCCAAACTCCTAATGCAGCCTGAGTTCGAGTTTCGTTCCTCGCGAACTTTGCTGTAGGCCTATGTCACTCCCCGTCTCTCTCCCCTCGTTTCCTGCTGTCTGTCTGTCTCCACTATCAATGAAGGCAAAAAGCCAAAAATATATCTTGGTCATGGTCATGGTCATCGATGCACATCAACTGAAGCTCTGAACATAAAATTAAACTTACTAGATGGGAATCAATAAAACAATTCGAGCAAATCATAGCGATCCATCTCTCTCAAGGACAGTGATGGGGCACTGCTTAATAGTCCCTTTATCCGCCTTTGCACAAGTACCACGAGAGAAATATACAATAGACGTAGACTAAATTCATAGTCTCCTTGATGCTTCCAGTCCACCCCTGAAAACATGTTGTCCCTGGTCATTTTAGTATCCTCACGTGGCTCTGAGTTGGAGTGAGTAGGCCTATCACATACAGTATTAGAATGTGTATGCACCACAGGCTTGTAAACAAAGTGGTACCCAAATATATAGTCAATTTATTTTCTATGGTTAATGATGTCCACCAGACTACAGACTTTGTACCTGACTCTAAAGTTGGAAAAGGACAGATTTTTCCTTTTTTATTATTATTAATAGTATAGTATTATTGTTTGCCATATTAGTCGTCTAAATTTGAATATGCTAAGATTGTATGAATGCACTTATTATGGATTATATTTTTCTGCATACATAGTCTCTGCCAAGCCAAGCCTTAGGCCTACCCTAACCCTGTTTCATCAAGGGACAAGTCTTTCATTTTAAGCTTAATCGCCCAACAATGGCATAAACTAATAGTTTATGCCAGTAAGGAAGAGATCCAGTAGAACTAAAAGAGAAGTCATTTTATGCTTGGTTGCATGCTGAAAATAGCCGATTATTATACGTTATAAACCATTATGCCATCATGACGACATCAAGGCCCACCAAATTACATTTTAGTCAACTGTAGATATTTAGTCGACTAAAACTAGACTAATACTAAAACATTCCAGGTGACAAAAATGTGACTAAAACTAAATGAAAATTATTCAAAAGACTGACTAAAAATAAATCAAAATATGCTGTCTAAAACAACACTACTCAGCATCATGAATTCCTCAGGATTCTTCACCCAGAGCCTCATGTACGTCACGCCAGTGAACATTTGGTCATTAGAATCACCAGATCATTGTCAAGTACGCAAATCAAACTCCCACATGCAGGTGGCCACAAAAAACGTATCGCTGGTGGCTTTGAGACATGGACTCCTCATTAAGTGCTTTGTGTCCTTCCTTTCAGACGAAAAACAACATCGACAATGAACTCTAATTAGGCCTGCCAGCAGAAAGAGATATGCCATGTTCCAAAAGTGGAAACCTAATGCGAGCAGAAGAAAAGACAAAGAAACAACAGCAATAACAACAACAAAAAAGAAACAAAAAAAGAGCAACGTCAAAGAAATCTTTCAACAGGGAATCGTATTAACTCCAGTTTCAGTAATAACATGCCAATTAGCTAGAATTGCATGAAGTGTATCCAAGAGGACCTTTTATTTTGTTTGGCAGTGGTGTATAATATCACTTAAATCATTCTAATGATTTCAATGAGTAAACCCCCACCCCAAGGGGGGAAACAATAAAAAGAAGATTCCTACCCATCTTAGAGCATTTTATACTGCTGCAATTTGATGTGATTTTATATTGTACCCGATACTGGTTTTCATTTCTTTGACCCCAATTGTCACTTTAATCATGAAACAGTATACTGTACATGCTGCTTTTTATAGGCTGGATGTGTTCATTTTCCACCCACACAAAAAGCATTTCTGGCTTCTGTATAGGGCCATCAACTCATGCTAATCATGCACCTTGTGTATATTTGACTTTGAATATTACATTTGACTGTGCCTTCCTGTTATTTGACTTGTTCAGTGTTCCTTTCTTCTCTTGACTATTTTGTATTTTGTAACTGCAATGTTGAGAGCTTGCACAACAAAGAATTTCACCCACTCTCCTAAAGCTATAACTGTGTGACATGACAATAAATTCTGATTGGAGACCAGTGTTTACAGTCAATAAGCTGCAGCAGACAGTCTTCAATTTGAAGTTCCAAGAACTTCTCAGATCAAGTCCACAGGCTACAAGTTTCCATGAAAGGATGTGAGAAGGGGGATCTTTCTTATTAAGAGCACAAACAGAACACACTAGGCAACATCACAATTACACTTATGCCAGACAAACACACAGCGCAATCATAATCACAATCATAATCACATGTTGGAGGACAAAGCGCCCTTTTCATCTAAACCAAGCGAAAAACACGATCTCCTCCTTGCAGAATCAAACCTCGAGAGAGAGCTAATTTCGAGGCTTTGGGAGGCATGCATCTGTAAAGCTTATTGTGAGTCTGCTCAAACACTACAGCCATTTGGACATATCTATAGTTTACAGGGCATAGAAATAACCAAATCCCATTGAGTATCTGACAGCATCAACAGAAGTTTGCAATTTTGCTATACTGCTGCAATTGCTTCATTGTTCTGCATCAGTATCCACAGAGAGTACTGCAATTTTTATGCAGACCGTCTATACTGCAATTATCTTATGAAAATTGGACACTTTTCTACCAGTGGCATACAAAAACCAGAAACACTGCACATCAACAAACAAACATCAAACTAGTGAAGAGTATCTTTGGGAAAAGTGTAAGGAATCGAACAGCTGTGTGGACAAAATAAGTGTTGTTAAGACATGGTGTAGTCCTATCGCAGACACTACAATATTGTAGCTGATTGCTCAATTTAGCTGCACACACACACACACACACACACACACACACACACACACACACACACACACACACGGTGTGTTTCGCTGATTGATCTCGATGGGAATCTGAACTGCGGCTCTGACAACTCACAGAATCAAACACAACCAACGGTGCCAGATAAATCTGGCTGGCACTGAGGCAGTCAGTCAGGCATGCTCTCCCACTCCACTTGTCTCTTCTCCAGCCATGGTAATACCAATTGAGCCTCTGTCAGAGTTTTCGTTCCCGCTGGTTGTCTCCCAAATGGGTTCATCTTGGCCTGTGCAAAGTCAAACCTTTGCTCTGATCAGTAGTGCATTTAAACCCAAATGCTCAATAGAATTCAAGAGCAATTAATCCGGCCTCAGAGGGAAACATGAACACGTCTTCCAAGTTCACTGCTTAAAGGAAGGGATCTCACATTACTAAATCGTGGCATCACTCTCTGTGGCTAATTATAAGTGTTTAAAATACTGCTCAGCTAAGGATAAGGGTTACAATAGGCTGAGGCTCTGTGCATCGCTATTGTGTTGGTCCCAGCATACGCACTTCCTGTTCTGGTTCATTATTTACCCATAAACGTTGTTTGATGATCAAAGACGATGGGAATGCAAGACTCCCAAACGTTTCTGGTATCTGTGTCAAGTGGGTTCAGGAGACCAGGGGTGTGTTCAGACTTCAGACATACACTCTGAGAACCTACGATGCTCCAGCCGTTCTGAAGTCTGGAAGTACCAAAGAGCACCTGGGGTCCAGCACTCTCAGAGCGCATTTCCGAAGTGGAGTGACTACGTAGTACGTACATCCACTTAGGACACCCTGTGTGTGTGTGTGTGTGTGTGTGTGTGTGTGTGTGTGTGTGTGTGCGCGCGTCCGTGCACTACTTTTCGTACTAGTGAGGAGACGTGGTCTTGTTATATAAAAGGAGCTTTGGTTTGATGTAGGCTCTGCAGCAGATTTGAACCGGAAACATATGAAGTTATTGATTTCCTGTGAAGTACTGGACTAGAGATGCAAAAGATTATGCCTTCTGGTCTGGGAATAGAGGGGAATAATGCATGACTACAACTGCTCAGACCAGATATGGGGGGGGGGGTGCTTGAACCTATCAAATCAATTAATTGGTCATACATTTCTCATTACAGCGGACATCACCTTCCTTAATTTCACACACCCCCCAGCATGATTACTTACTACTTCTTGAATACTGTGATATTTTGATTGACCAACAGTGGTTCAATCCACACCAGGTATATAATTAATTTCAACCACATTAATGGCAGTGGGGAAGTAAATCAAGGAAATACTGTATTCAAAAGTACATTTTCAGACATTTTCAGTGGCTTAAGTGGTATAGTTTCCAGGCTAATTAAAGAAATCACTCCCGGCCGTGTGAAGTGAGGGGGGCTCTTAACTCATCATACACGTACATCATCATGCTTTATCTCAAACTGGCCAATCAGAATGCCTGTTGCCACAAATTTACATCATATTTGGCGGACATTTGACCTAATTTCTCCTTTCATTGTTAATGGCAAATATTGAAACGTGTGCCGGGTCAAAAGCTGTATATAGGAGCGCCCCTCAAAAATAAAGTCCACACTGCAGCCTATGCCGTTTATTGCTAGTTCAATGTTTCAATCTAATTTGCAATGAACAGTGGGAGCATACATACAGTAATATTATATTAGCACTGCAGTGTGCAGACTTTATTGTTTTCTTCATGTTGCCCTTGTACAGGTCTTTGATGTTACAGTCACTTATTCAACTCATTTGATAAAGGCAACCAAAGCAAAAGACAATGCCGGCTTTCAGGAAATCTGTTGAAAGGACTTGAGGTCATAGATTCTCCAAGCAAGCACCAATTTCAAATACAAGGCCAAATACAAATCTCAAAGTTCAGCATAGGGCACCACAACAGCTCTGCGAGAGTTTCTCGACCATTATATAGTAGTTGTCTTTCTTCCAGCATGGCTGCCTGTAACCATTAACCACCAACCACCACATTAACCTTAGCATCCCTATTCTGGCTGGGCATGTCATAGTAGGCAAAAGGTCTGCCACTGTTAAAATTGGCAAATGTGAGGACCGGCCGGAAGATGGACGGACCAAGTTGTTACCTCAATGTCATCATGACATCAGGCGCTAACAAATCTGTCCATATAGTCCTAGAGACCTCTAAGTGCCTGCAGTCCCCCAAGAGCACACAAGGCAGAGAGCCTTCTGTTGGTTCTGGCATGAGAGAAAGGACAGTGGGCGGATCCACGGGGAAGTGCCCTGGGCGGGGGTGCCCTGGGCACGGCGGTCGCTGGGGTGTGGTCAGCACTGGTTTGCTGCACCTGGCCCGCAGGACACTGCCTGCCCTGTTGGCCGGGTGTGGCCAGTGCACCTCGGTGGTGGCTGCGCCCGGTGCACCGCCTCCGCGAAAGCCTGGAGGAGAGGTGCAGTGACTTTGTCAATCACTGCTGACCTGCAAACTGGAGTGTTGTGTTTGAGGGTTGAAAATCTCTAAGAAGGTTGTATACCACATGATGACCACACTTCCAGGCCAAGGCTTCATCCATTGGAAATGGATTATAATCGCATCTTTGATGTATTTACAAACTGGTCTTCTGGGGACTGTCATTTTCTAAATTACCCTGGGCTATTATCCAGTCTTGTCAGGTACACTTAAACCCTCTAGTTTTGAGGGTATACTAACATGCGCCAAGAGTATTGCATTACATACTGTAGCAGAGGCAATGGAATTGGCTTATAGGCAACATAACAATGTTCCTACAACATATGAATTAGTGTCAACTTATTCGTTTGAACATTCTTACAGCTGTAAGTCAGGCCAACCATAATATAAATCAGGGTTCTTGCCATGTGAATCTCAAATGCTTAAAAAAATGGACATGATGGAACAAAATACTTTAGTTTATGTTCTGCATTTCTGTGCACGGACAAAACAAATCACATTCTTAATTCGGGGCATTGATCCAAATCCTCAAGCTTTATCATTAAAAAGCAGACAAATGTGCCTTTAATCCTTGTGCCAGCTGTGTGTGATCTATAACACACACTAATTAGAGTTTATTGACCCGATCCAATAAGGGGAAGCTAATGTGGAATTGAGGAATCCTATAAATAGTTTCATCCGGTGGAGGACCAACCAGACAGTGTGATAGTAAGAGCCGTCTGTACTGTACCTCAGCATGATAAAACAGAGCTCTGCCTTCTACTGTGAAGCAGCACTAGCATACAGTAGCAGTAACTACATTTTGCCCAAAGCAACATTGCCACCAACTGGTGGCTCTGCTACATACTGTCAGACAGTATTGCATGGATTAAAACTCACAACTGAAAAATGTTGTGAGACAAAGTCATATGTGCTTTGTGAAACAGCGCACAAGCAAGCAAACAAACAATTAGCCCAATAATATGCAAAATTATCAAAACCAGTTGGAAGAAATTGCAGATTGAGGCTTTGACCTTCCTTTGCTTTTATGAAATATCTGAGGTTGTCTGGGTTTTCTGGTAGATTGAATATGTATTCCATCACTGGTTTGACCACCAAATCTTCAAAAACGAATAACCGAAAATGGGATATCTACAAGCTTACGTGTCGCACTGCGACATGTTGTGAGATGGTAGATTGCCTATTTTCAATGCCTGACATGCTTCCATAGAAGACATGCTATGCTGGCTTCTATAGAATCCAAATGATTGAAATCAGACTGATTGAAATCAGACGGAGAACTTTAGCCCATGAGAATTTGGCTCAATATCTTACGCTGCATTTCAGCTGCTTGCATGCGTTTCGTGAATGCATGAAGAAATCTCGGAAAAGGCATAGAAAATGTTATAGAATATATTTACAGAAATATAAGGTTAGTGTAAGATATTCATTTTTATGTGCCGATTGTTAAATCGGACATAATATATGATAGTCATGAAATAAGCTGTTCAATTATACACTTGACTTAACACAGTGAGAGGCATAACATTTGTTTTATATGCGAGTATACTGTATGATTAAAACCACCATCCTTAACGGCCTTCAGGGAGGCCTTTCAGTCTTTGCACATGCGCTGTTGCAGTTCATCAATAATGCCCTGAATTTTGCATTGTATGCCCACGGCACCGTGGGGAAAATTTGCTTATTTCAGGAATAACAGGTTAACAGTTGGCATAGAGTTACAGTCATTCTCAATTATAATGGAGAAAACAGGCCCATCACAAATAGGTTTACACAAATAGAAGATGGACCTATTTCTGGTGCTGGTCGAGAACAAAAGAATGCTCCTTTGAGTACAAAATGTACTTATTTATACAGGCCACTTCTGAACGACTGAATCCAAATAAAGTACTGGAGCACTGCTTTACTTCAATGTTTGATAATATGGTGCAAACAAAAATGCTAAGTTTGTTTTGCCATTATTAAAACAGTGAAGTATGTTCAGAAATGGCCCGTAGAGTGGCTTTTACATTTAGTATGCTTCGTGACTTATTCTTAAATCTGCCAAAAATCTGCCGGACAGATGTGCAATATATATAATTATTAGTTATAGCATCTTTAAGCTGGCTTGATGCTGATGTACTCGCCACAGGTCAAGCATATCTTTGATCAGTGTTCCACCAAGTGAGACATACATTATTAGCAACAGTACTGAGACTTCCACATTCTTGCTTTATTCCTTTAGAAGAAAAAATATATAATCTCATCGGGAGATGAAGATGAAAGCCCTCATTGATAATAAGACATCTTCATCACTCAGCCTAGCCCTGAAACATGACTGTCATGATTATCAGCTGGTGAAGTACGAGTGTCATGTGATCCATGGCTACACCCTCACACTCAGCCTAACTGTACTGTGTATTATTACGCACATTAGCACTTCACTTCCCAGGCGAGACCAACACAAAGAATAATTGTAACTAATTACTAGCTGCAGTAAATAACAGGCAGGACATATTGATAATGCTATTGCTAATGGAGTGTGTAATGACATGGGGGGAGGTGAGCATCCATTTGCTTGTACAACAGATCAGGTGTCAGGAGATTGGATGAGGTCTGGTTGAATGATCTAGAAGATCGATCCTAAGGTTTAAAAGTAATTTAACACCGACATCCCCAATAATAAACTGCAGTGAATATATAACATGGCAATACTGCAGAAAGCACATGAATCATTTAACAGGAGGTGGTTAGAAGTATTCATAGGCCTGTGTGTGGTAAAGGCCTGTGTGTTGAAGTTGTGTAAAAGTTCAAAAGTATTGGCATCAAAATGTACTTGAAATACCAAAACAAAAGTACTCACATGTTTCTAAATTTGTAAAACTATGTTGAAAATAGCCTAGCCTAGCCTGGCTCTACAAGCTTGATTTGCTATTTAGCCAAAGTATGACATCGCATAAAGTATCAACAAATGCAAATTCTTTCCACCGCTGCGTAAGGTTGCACACACAAGAGAGAAGACGGAATGCAGGACGACACCTGACAGCGGAATAGTCTCCACATCAGCAGAAATGACAAATTAGGAGGCAATGAATATACCCTCACCTTGCTCTCGTTTTCCGGTATAAACACACTTCTTGTCAGAGTGGGCTCCACAGCCAGCAGCAACACATGGCATGGCATATCAAATCCAGTGACTACATCCTGGAGAGCTACTTTGGAGAAGTCACTGCTACAGGGGGAATCAGTGGCCGTGGGAAAGCTGCAGCCAATTAGGCCCGTTAGTGTAGCCAGCTGTCAGTAGCTCTACCCGTCCTTCACTGGGATCATGGGATGTGTGTATGCGTGTGTATACTGTACGTGTATGTGTACGTCAATTTGAAAAACTTAAAATAGAGAAATAACTTATGAAAGATCATTTGTTTTAAATATTATACAGTATATGATTAGTGTACAATGAACAAACACACAAATAAATGTAAAATACTCAAACTGAACATTATTTTATTCACAGTAACCACTCACACCCTACTCGGACAATTACCAGAAATAACTAATAATCTGTAAAGCTCATGTTCACACCATGACATCCCTACGACCCCCCCTAGGGCCTTTACATCCCATGGCCATGGGATGTATTAAGAATTGAAACCTCACAATCCATCGCAATATGATCCGTTGTGAGCTTGTGTACCTGTATTCGCTTTTTAGAAGTTTTTCTTAATTACAGTTTATAGTTTTCTGCTTATGACATGTCCAAAATAGAGATGCCAGGTTGAATTTAAAGTGGTCTAAGGTCTGCATAATTGACCCCTCCCCGAAAAGGCCTATCTGCCCTGACCCCTTATCCATCATTTATGGATAATTAGTATGGACTTATGGTTATTCGTCTGAACTGCTCAATTGCTGGTACCGATGCTGACGTAAAAAAAAAGGTCAATAACCAACATATGGGCCAAACTGATATTATCGGTCAGGTTCTAGGCACCTATTCTACGTACACAACTGTAACTTGCAGCCCTTCAAAAACTTCAAATGAAGCCACACTTCAAAAATGACTAATATTAGCCAGAATATCTGTAAATTTAGCTTTATCACTCACTTTGATCTCACAATCCAATTTTATAGAAGCTCCATAATAATAGCAGATTAGCTACTTCAGAATGGAGGTACACATCTCATGCATGTAAAAATCCTCGTAGGTTCAAGGAAACATCTTAACATAAACACTTGACAATCCTGTAGGAAGCATGGTGCTTGCTGTTCCGACATATTTAATGGCCTTTTCTCAATCCTCACACATCAAGCGTTCTGAACACACCTCTCCATATTGGCATGGCTGCCTGCTACCTGTAGTTGTTGCCACTTAACCACATGGATCCAAAGTCCCTATTCTGTATGTCATGACACAACAGAGAATTTACAAGCTCAGACCGTGAGACCGTGTCACGATGCAACGCATTGGGAGCCACTTTCTGCGACAATATTTGGTGTAGAAGCCAGAGGGGAAAAGGAGGTGGCCGAGTACATACCCATGGGGGAACCTGGAAAAAGAAATATGAGTTTAAGTGTTTAGCTTAAATGTTAACTTTGAGATTAACCAATCCTGGGTGATTTCACTTCTACCATGAACAACTGAGGTCAAATGGGTTGTGACTTTATAGATACGGTTTATACAGTATATATATATATATATATATATATATATATATATATATATATATATATATATATTAAATCTATCCTTTAGGTCAGGGGTTTTCAACTGATTGTGAACCAGGGACCACCACCCTAAGACTCAACCTGGGGACCACTTTGCCCATATGGGATATATGGGCAAAGATTAGTGCTTTGACTGCTTTCGTAACACTTGCTATGCAATGCTTCCCATGTCTATATACTAATACTACTGTTTCTCAACCGGTCCACAGACTACTAGTGGTCCTTCAAAAGTCCATCAAATGTAAGAAAATATTTGAATTAATAGCACGTGCACGGAACAGTGCACAAAGGTTTTGTGCACTGTTCCGTGGAAGAAAATACAAAATATTCACTTATTATTATCACTTATTCGCTTATACATTACTAGATGCATGGTCAGGGACAACATGCAATACCTTCACAGACCACCAGTGGTCCACAGCCCACTTGCTGAAAACCCCCGCGTTTAGGTGGTTGTGAGCAATTTTTATTGAAGAGGTCTGCTGTCGAGGGGAAAAAGGTGTCCAGAAGTACAGACCAGTCGGAGACGCTGGTCACCTTAATACTAGCTTTTGCACATGCCTGCCAGGTTGTCGAGGCTAGGGCAATTTGCTAGGGCACACGCATCTCCGTCATCACATGGCTGCTACTCGTGAGCTCAGAGAAGACATGCAGAGCATCATTAAGTGGCACCTTAATGTCTTCCAAGTTAGAGTCTATGGAGGAGCAGCTTCAAAAGAGATAACATGATTTCTGATAATAAAAAGAAACAACGAGGCCCGGAACCGTCTGGGCACCTAGGCTGCTGAGCCAGCCTGACGGCGTGCGGGTTCGACTCCCGATCCAGATGGGCTTTGCTGCATGTCTTCCCCCCATCTCTCTCCCCATTTCCTGTCAGTCTACTTTCAACCCATCAATAAAGGCAGAAAAAGCTAAAAGCAAATATATGAAATAAATTAAAGAAACAACGAGAAAAGATGCTCCTAGTTTGGATACAGTCGTGGCTTCGTTGCCTCCAGGACCAGGGTGAGGCCTCGGATCTAAAGCTAGAAGCTGTATTTGACTATCTTAAGAGCAAGAGGTTTCTCCAGTTTACTGTCTTTTATGCAGTTATGTATGTAGTATGGCAGACAAAAAGAAAATTGAGAAATATTTTGATCACAATGTGCTGCAATGTGATCTGAGCTTGCAAGAATTGCCATTTCCATGTGACGCCGTAATGTGATATAAAAGTATGAAAAGCTAAATATTTTTACATTTCTTTAAAAGATTTTCCCCAAAAAGGGAAATTATTGAATAGTTAAATCATCAAACATATCAGCCAGTATGTATTTAAATAAAGTCTGACCAGCTAATATTGATAAAATGTAATAACCAGGGGGGACATTCACTTCGTCCCCTTTGTAACGAAGAGGCCTTGTGCACTCCTACAAGGACAGGTGCGTCGGAGCCGGCAACCAAATGCAAATCATGAGAAGAAAAGGGTCCCGCACACTGTCTTTCACTTATAGAGTAGTAGTTTTATTAGATGACAACCTTTCCGGTCTAAACGACCTTCATCAGGTATCTGGTGCACTTCATCCCCACCATCAAATTGAACCCTGCTCATAAGAGCAGCTAGCTAGAATTGGCACCGATACCTTTCTTTTCAGGGATTGAGTGAGCCTGCTTTCAGCAGTGGCCGTTTTTCTTTAGTAATTCACTGCATGAGAAAAGTGGAAGCTAATGAAATGTCATCTAACAAACTATTATCTTGCTAATGAGGCAAATCTAGGCCCTCATTAGGACACATTTACTGACAGAGTATGTGTGCAAACATAAAGGCGTATTAATGCAGAAACATGACAGCCATTTGTCACAGCATCCAGCGCTTACAGTATTTGTACACGTCGCCTTATTTGTACATTTTGTACTAGTGTGCATAGACTTTGTACAATGTATTTATGCAAATTATACCCAACCAACATGCACACCCATGCCTGCCTCCATATACACAATTATAGTGTTCATGTGGCCCATTTTTCCAACATAGACGTAATAAGGTTTTCTCTTATCACAGTGAGGTTCTTATTGTGCTCACATTCACCATAATTGGTCATTATAGGCACATTTTACATTTTTTATTAAGTATAAAATAAAATAGGGTTTAAGTGGTTGATATTAATAAATTCCTGTTCAATCCATTATAGATATACTGCATTTATTAGACTTTGAAACACATGTAAAAGGAAGTAACTTATCCCATAAGTGTCCAACCCAGATGTCCAAACATGGACATCTGGATGCTGTAGAATAGAGGTCAACACTTGCCCACCACCACAGTGGTCCATTTTTGGCAGCAGCTTTTTGTGCCTGGCACAAAAGCGGCCATTTTGATGGATAAATTGCGGATGTGTTTCATTTAGGTGTTACAGCGTACCAGCATGGGCAGCTCCTGTACAGTTAAATGAATGCTGGCACACACAAAAAGCGAAATGAAACAAACCCACTATTAACGTTATTGCCTTCAGCTGTGCCCATTGGCATTGGTGTTAATCGCACTGGCTATTGCTGAGTCAGAGGTACTCCATTCTTTTCAGCAGGTTATCTCGTAGAAAGTGGCTGGGCCAGATGGAATACCAGGCCGTGTGTTACGGACTTACGGTCTATGGTTCAGAGCATGCACGACGAGTGAGGATTTTTAAAAATTATTATTTTACATAATTATATTTACAACCAATCCCCTCACAGATGGCAGTTAAAAATTTGCTACAGTAATACCAGTATTACTCATTTCTAAACCTAATGTACATAACGATTGGATGAATATGCAGTGCTATGTGAAAATATGTAGATAACTTTTTTATTATACTTCTTGTTTTTCATTCCCTTGCCCCCCTGTCCCCATACCAGCTCTACTTTCTTTTCGTTCACAAAATCCCACTGTTTTACACCTGTAAATCTGTAAATGTGACAATAAAGATTCTAATGCTCACTATAAATGGTATAAACTTAGTTTGAACCACTTTCAACCTGGTGTCCCCATTTGAAATACAAAGTATACCGTATAATAAAATAAAGCAAAAAAAGTGGTTAAAACCCACAGGCACACAGGGCCTTCTTTTCAAACAGGGGAAGGTTCTGCATTTGCAGGAACAAATAGTTTCTGCCACACTAAAATAAACACATCCCTATTTTTAATTTCCTCTGGCAGTGTGCAGTGATGCAGTCCTCCTATTGTAAGCAACATGTGCTCGCTGTGCACTCTGCACTACCCATCTGGGCAGAGTGTGTGCCCTGCATGTTAAAATGAGTCACTGGGGAGGCTGAGGCTATATTTCACTACCACGGGAGCCCAGGCATTAAACTACAGATGCAAATTTATACAGATTCTCTTAAGGATTTGTTCTCCACCCTGTCTCGAACCAGTGGAGATTCTAATGGAAATGGATAATGGAGTCGGCTCGACAGCATGGGCTCTGCTGTGCAACAAGGTTGGGAATGAGAGTGAGAAATATGCTTCCTACTTATTTCAAACCACAATGCATGAATATTTTAACCACTTAAGGCCTATTCCAAACGTGAATGAACATATTTAATGTTCTTGAAACATTTCTAAAAACTTTTTGCCTGTAATGATGTGACAAAAATAGGGTGGTTTAATGGGTTTATTTTGAGAGTATATTATTAATACGATATAACTAGCACATCAGTGTTTGGAAGTGGTGGGCAGACGCTTCAATTGATAAATGTATACCTATGTAGACCTTGGTGTCAGGTGGGACACCTAATTGGTTGACAATGTCACAGATATTTGAAGCTGACCACAGTTGGACACTAGATGCTCCATCATTTTTACTGTAGTTCAGGCATAGTTGCAATTACTTTTCTCCCTCGACAGAGGGAGACAACGAGCATAGGAATTATAGCTGTAATGAGTGTATATGTATTTGTAGTGTATACTGCAGGGTATAGAGTGCACGACAATGAGTTATAACGGTGTAAAAAGAAGAACAAGGAAACCCCTTTATTATTCCCGATTAATCCCACAGGGGGAAATTCTGTTTCAGCTCCACCCAGCTGCTGGCTGCTCAGATCATCATGAGGAGCACACTCAACGTAAATAGTTAAGGGTCTTGCTCGGGGATACCTCGAGTAAGCTACGGCCACCCTAGTAGTATTTTGACTTTCAGTCGTCTGTGAACCTCCTCTCCTCTGCATTCATGTAGGCTCATATACTTCATCGTACTTGCGTATACCAAAAATAACCGATTCTCAACTGACAATGGACGTTTTTTCACGTCACGGTCCTATGCCCAGATAGAGAAAATAGGTTCTGCTCCACGGTGGGCTGTTATATTTATACTACACCAAAAGCAAAAAGAACGCACTGTGAGCTTGTAGATCAGCTATTTTCAGTGTGTGACATTGACCAGCGCACCAGTATACTTCAAGCCTCAGATGAGCAGTGGCGTTGAGAGAGGTACCTGGTCGTTTGCAGAGCAGAACTGAAGTGTAACAAAGGGCTTTAAAGTAGTACGCAGAGAGGAAAGGAGGCCAGCGGTACTGGGAGAGGCTACAGTACGACAGATGTGTCAAGTCAGCACACTCAGGCTGAGGTTACTGTAAGGCAGGGACGCGAGCGCGCACACACGTGCACACACACACACACACACACACACACACACACACACACACACACAGGGTTATGCACAAGTACTGACTCACAAGAACACACTCACAGTAGTACAGTATCATAGAAGTAGTAGTGCACACATCAACAAGGCATGAGTGGGTATTCGCAACAATTACACACACACACACACACACACACACACACACACACACACACACACACACACACACACGTGCTGCAACACTTTGTGGCCAGGTCCACGTGAACCTAACTGTGATCGACTCGAGCTATATGGATTTAGCTGCTTCAGCCTGGGGGAGTGTGTTATACAGCCAGTCTATAAGTGATGGCGATGATGACTAATTTATGTGCACCTTCTATAGGATTTGATACAAGCTTGACATTGATGTTCTGAGAAAATAGCGTTTTTTACACAACTGTACCATACTGAACACAAACAGCTTATCTGTCTGTGTGTGTGTGTGAGAGAGAGAGAGAGAGAGAGAGAGAGAGAGAGAGAGAGAGAGAGAGAGAGAGAGAGAGAGAGAGAGAGAGAGAGAGAGAGAGAGAGAGAGAGAGAGAGAGAGAGAGAGAGAGAGAGAGAGAGAGAGAGAGAGAGAGAGAGAGAGAGAGAGAGAGAGAGAGAGAGAGAGACACACACACACAGACAGACAGAGAGACAGACAGACAGACAGACAGACAGACAGACAGACAGACAGACAGACAGACAGACAGGTTAAAGGTTGAGTAAAAACAACACACTAGCGTGCGAAGTGTGGAATACATTTGCCGCTAATAATCTCCTAAATGTATCTGTGATGCAGGTGCTCAGTCTGGAATATGACATCATCAGCAGACCATGGTATGTCAGACTGTTGTGTCGGATGTCTGAGACCTCGTAGGGAAGAGGTCAGATGACTGGCACTCTGGTGTGAGGAGAACAACCTCACCCTCAACGTCAACAAGACCAAGGAGCTGACATGGACTGACCATCTCTCACAGTTATTACATAAGTCTAATCGCAATTATTTCAGATAATCACAATAATAATTTGAAAATGTTTGAAAAGTGTATTGACACTTTTCAAACATTTTCAAAATAGTAGAAATGGCAGATCTATGGGGGGGGGGGGGGGGGGGGGTACTACCTGTGAGTGGGGAGTGTTGGCTGATTAATGAATATCAACATCCTAATACATCCCGATACTGGGGGGTCAAATTATGACAGGCAATTCCTGTCAAGGCAATTCCAAGTCAAAAAACACTTTGTTTGAAATAGACAATCATGCTTTCCAAGGTGTCCGCATTGTGAGCTCGTGGATCAGCCATTTCCACTATTTTTGAAAGAATAAAAATATGTCAGGCATTTCTCTGTAGGTCATATCTGCCCTGTGCAACTTCAAAGTATATAGAAGCCAAAAAGAAATGTAATTTTTATTCATAAGTTCCAACAAAAAACACAATTAAATCCTTAATCGTGACAGCTCTACCGAGGACGCAGCCCGCTGCATCAATGGTGTTGCAGCAGAAAGGCTCACCGCCTTCAAGTTCCTCGGCATACACGGCTCGGCAGTGACTGTACTGGTTTCATCGCCTGGAGGAATTCGGAGTGGGCCCCTCAGCATCCTCAGGCTGTTGTACAACAGCTCCATTGAAAGCTTTCTGTCAGGCTGTCAGGCCTGTAGTATGGGAAGCTCATGAACAGAAAGCCCCTACAGAGAGAGAGGGTGGTGCGGATGGAGTGCCTGAGAACTGTACAGGACTGTATGTTAAGTCAAGGACATTCACCACCCCAGCCACAATCTGTTCATGCATCTAATCTTTTTTATTTAACCTTTATTTAACGAGGCAAGGTAAGCCAAGATCAAATTATTTCCAATTTAGGCCTGGCAAAAGGCACAGCCAGGCAAGAGCCAGACCATCAGATGTATTAACAGTTTCCATTGAACAGGGCCTGAGCACAGCCTATTATATTGCCTATTGTATCGCCAGGCTGGCCTGCCACACTGTACCACTTTCCTTTGATGGACTGTTTTGCCGTATGTGGACTACCTTGAATACTTTTTACAAACGGTTTGACAGTCACGACTACTCTGCTGCCTGTGAGGAACTGTTGGGACGGCTCTCCTTTCAGGAGCCGTCACATTCACCCCTTCACGAGGAGGGGATGTCCGACAGCTGCTGGCCAGGTGTAAGCCTGGCAAGGCATCTGAGCAAAGGTGCTCAAGCTCTGTGCCATGGAGCTCTCCCCATCCTTCACTCCATCTTTTGGGAGTCCTACAGGACAGCATCCATACCCTCCCTCTGGAAAACATCCACCATCATACCGGTATACCCAAGAAACCCCGCCCCTCAGAACCTAACCATTATAGACTTCAATAATGACGAAATGCCTCAAAAGACTGATTCTGAACATCATCCTGCCAGCTGTCAGGTCACAACTGGATCCTTTCCTTGCTTATAGGGCCAAGAGGGGGACAGAGGATGCTGTGGAATGCCTCCTTCATTCCCTTCTCCAACATCTAGATTCATCCTCGGACAATTTTGCCACTACCAGTATTCTTTATTGATTTTAGTTCTGCTTTCAACAGTATTCAACGCCATCATGATAAAGAAACTGCAATTCCTCCACTATTTGAGTGACACAAGGGCCCCTCAAGGTTGTGTCATTTCCTCTACACACTGAATTAGCCCCTCACCCACCAACATCACATACTTTAAATACTCTGATGACACTGCCATTCTCGGATTGCTCCATGACAATAACTATTACGGATTATTAGAAGTGGAACACCATTTCTCATTTTACACGGTGGTGCACTGACAACTATCTAGAGTGGAATGTGGACAAAACAAAATAACTGGTCATTGAAACAACCCACACTGGACTTAACCCACTCCTCAATAATGTTAAAACAGTAGAACAGGTTGACAGTTTCACATATCTTGGACTCACTCTGGACAATACTTAGCTCAGTGGCCTTGTGGTTAGAGTCATACCAAAAACTCTAAAAATGGGACCCAATGCCTCCCTGCTTGACACTCAGCATCAAGGGTTGGATTGGGGGTAAGTCCCTGCGACATACTAGCGTCATGTCCAGGGGGTGTACTTGTACATCAAGCTGCCTCACGCTACAGAAACAGGAGATAGGCTCCTGCCCTATGGGCCTCATGACTACAGGTCGCATTTACTATGAAATCGTAATGTTTTGTCCGTCAGTCAGTGTATCACTCAAAATCTCCATACATACCTCATATGGTGCCCAAGTCTCATGACATCACGTGACATCGGAGATCCCTGATGTCATAGTAAATGCAACTTGCTGTCGCAATTAAGCCCCATATATGGAGATCCCTGATGTTATCAATATTGGCCAGCAGCTCTACATCTGACCTCAAACATCAAACCCTCAGATCTCCATATGGATATATGTCAGAACCTGTTCTGACATTCCATATGTTGATCCTTCCTCATCCATCCTTCTTCGATGTCTCCCTTGACTGATACCTGTAACTCTAGACAGGCTGCCCCCAAGTTATTAATGCAGTTCTCAACAGGCCCGAAAATTAAGGCCCGGCCCTACCTGGGCCCTCATCAAACCCTGTACACTCAAGACACTGCCCCCGCTGCCACCCTTAGATCTCCATATATGGAGCTGACCTGTTCTGACATCCCATATGTTGATCTGACCTCATCAAACCCTGTACACTCAAGAAAGACACACTCCATATATGGCCAGTACAGAATTCATTCCATTATGTTGATCTGACCCCCCATGCCTACTTTCTGGCTTTGACAGCCCATGCAGCCAAACAGAAAAGTCCTATCTGATTGCAATAAACAACATTAAACAATGTTAAACTCACTTTGCTTGTTGCTTTGCCACTTGATTTGCCACTCGATGTGCCATTCACTTTAAAAGGTATATTCAGTGATTTCACTTAATTCAAATATCACTTTTTTTTCTCAGTTTCTTGGATAATCCTCCCTACTATAGAGTATGCTGACCATATAAGGACTTCCTCCCTGTCCCCAGTGAGCCACTGGGGTCAAAAAACCCTAGTTTCGGTTTGGGCTTTGGGTGGCAAAGCCTTCATCCAATCATGATCGAGTGGGGGCGGGCCTTGGTGCACGTGCTGTTGGCCTGTTGCACTTCCTCCCACTGTAGAGTGTGTACATGTGCACATCTTGTTACCGGGGCGGACCGGGGGGGGTTTCCAAATCACAGAATGCTCCTTTAAGCATGCGCATACCCTCTATAAGGAGCACAAAGTCTGTTACTAAGTTTTAACTAGAACTCTTGGCTCTTGCATGGACTCTGGAGCACTCGCACATAGACTACTAGGAATAGGATGTACACTGCAGAACATTGACAGATGCCTGTTGAGAGACTGTTTTTGTATTCACTCACATGCTGTCAAGCGACTGTACACTGTATATTCATCCAGAAACTCTTTTGCGAAGGTCTGTTGACAGAGCAAGATCCAGTGCAGATATCAGTGTATTTTAGTTTCTCTTTTGGTTTGAGCATCCACAACAAGAATGATAACTATAAGGACGACTATAATGATGACCATGTGAGCACCACACTGATGTAACATTCTCTAAACAGGGTCCCAAAATGGATATTGAACTGTTACTGCTGCATTGAGCTGAGAATGAAAAACAACGCCAGAAGTCTGCAAAGACGGTCATATTTAAAAGACTAATGCTCTTTGAACATAAACAGCATCTCTCTCGTCACCTCCTTTGTCCTGAAAGACTCACAGCAGTGGTTATTTTTCTTCTTGTTGCATTTTTAATAATTTCCTTATTCATAATTATAAATATTAGTAAACCATTTATAAGCAGTGCATCTGCTGTTTCTAACCATGAAGCGGTTATGGTATAAAACAAATGGGGGGGGGGGGGGGGGGGGGGGTGTCATTCCTGCTTTATTTCTGATAAACGACAGGAAAGAGAAAGAGAACAGAAGGATGAGGAGGACATGCAGCAAGAGCTCAACCCTGGAACAGCTACTGGAAGGACTATAGTCTTATTTATGTGGAATAATTATGCTCTTATATTACCAGGTGAGCAAAATATGTTTCTTATTATTTCTGTCTGTGTGTCCCAGCACTGCAAATTTGTCTAATGACCACAGGACTTGAATAATGAAACCTAGGGATAATGAGTGCCTCAGCAATGTCATCTGCAATGTTGAACGTGAGCGGTGTAATGAATGTGATGTGACTCCCTGTCCATCAAACCACTCTAAAAGGGATCGCAATTATTAAAGTTCAACATTGTCATTGGGTTGTCCACTCTGCCATACATTTCAGTTAAGATTATTACAGTGAAAGGAGCTCTATCACACTAGCTCTGTTTCCTAAACAATTAACAGAATATGTAAATTATAAATTATGAATACATTTGGCATATTTACACACTCGTCTCCACCATCAGAAATATACGATGTCATCATAGAAAAGTAAAGTAAACCACAGCACTATCATATTTTTGTATTTTACAAAAGTCTTAATTCATACTGTTAAGCAATGATGTTTTCTAATAAATCTGTACTTTCCTGTGTGTCACTGTCACTGCTGTTGCTGCTATGACCCCTGAATTTCCCTCTGGGGATCAATAATTATTTATCTTATGAACCCTTGAGAGTCTGTAATGATGTCCATCATGCAACGCACATCACGCTAGTCTGACACGACAGGTATTTGCCTCTCATAATACCTAGCTTAATTGGCCCTGAGTTAGACTGAAGCTCCATTTGTCCTGACCTGCACTCACCCATACAGTCCCTCCACTTAGCACGGGCAGCAAGTGCCAATCAAGACAGTGGAGATGTTGATTTCCTGTCTCACCAGGAGACTTGCTTGTTTTTGAGAGTACACACAGAATCTCTGCAGTCACTGAACCCCTATAGGTTTATTGATCACTCTCCCAGACTAATGAAGAAACCGCCGAGCTCTTATCACAATGATCTAGAAACAAATGCAATGCATGCGATACCGTGCCCAATGCAATGCAATGAAGACCACACAGTCCTCGATGCCCCAAGCCTTGCACTACTTCATGTAAAGACCTTGAAGATGGACCTTGAGTATTTGAGCTTCATCCCTATGCAAGCCACTTGAATAGGGATGGAAAGGTACATTCATTTCAGACCCCTGCAGGCAGGATTTACCGACTGACGGAAGCCTGTCTGGCGCTATAGCTACTCTTTAAGAGTGTTCTTAAAAAACAGAGTTCTTAAGTCCAATATGGGGATTAGTCCAAGGAGAGAGAGATCTAAATTAGGCCTGTATTGACTCCGATGGACCGATTACCAGCCCCACTGGGGGTGGGGGGGTAGCCACTGGCCAGGGATTGAGATCGATGAAGACTTCACTGAACCAACAACGGCTGTGTTTTTCCTCTAGAAACGAATCATCCTTGACCGGTGATGTTAACTCGCAGTAGCAAATGCACCCGTTTTGCCCAATGACGATGATTCATTTAGAGGATTGGAAGGGGAAGGATAGTGGCAGGCTCCAAAAGTATGACACCCTTTGGGATTAGTTCTATTCCCCCGCTGAAAGGGACTCCATCACAGAAGCACTTAAATGAAGTCATCCATCTCATGATTGTATTAAGATGTGATGGCGGGCAGCCTGAGAACTTAATAGGGATGAGGACATTGGCCGTGCGCCCAGCTCCTTGACCTCTTTGCAGCAGTCACAGGAGGTTTCTCTCTGTGCCACCAGGAGAATGAATACATATACAGTATACACGCATACTATGGAGGACCTGCATTACTATGCTGATAACCTTACTTTGCCCCATTCCCGTCAACACATTCTTCCAGCCAGCGTAGCAGAGAGGTGACCTCATCCACAGTGCCGCGTTACTGCACGGTCACTCTGGCAAGAGCAGACAGCATGTAACCTTGCGAAGATTTGCAATGACTGTACATTATATTAAGCAGACTGTATGCAGCAGTGCGACTTCATGAATGTCAGCTAATGATTTTTTATTATGATATCCTACTGCACTGTCACAC
This sequence comes from Protomyctophum bolini, assembly GCF_963924005.1. Lineage (NCBI taxonomy): Eukaryota > Metazoa > Chordata > Actinopteri > Myctophiformes > Myctophidae > Protomyctophum > Protomyctophum bolini. The sequence goes on from NC_137863.1 coordinate 37,827,308, forward strand.
CATATTTTGTTCTCACTGCATTCTCTAATATTTGACAATGTTTATTTCACTTACTGTACTTTACCTGGCTGGCACTTTACTTTTAGGTCTTTTAATCTAAATGACTAAAATGTAAATTGGGGACAAGAAGTAGGACGAAACATTGTTATTTAAAAGTCGCCAAACAAATCAATTGGAAAAGAAATTAGGGTCCCGACTCCAGCATGAATAAAGTCAAAATAATGTGAATTATTTAGTACCTCTTTGTAGTTCCCAGAACCAATGCATTGCATACACTTGGAGTGAGATGATTTTTATTATAGCTAATAATCTACCCAGATATAAGGGATACTGTTAGGACTATCTTGGTATAAACCATTTTTTAGATGTTATCCAAAGCGCTAACTCATTCATTCTATTGAACTAATGCATTTAATATTTCTTTGATCTCGTGAAATATACAAATAGCACAGATGTGAACATACTGCCTCACTGGGGCTGATAACACTCAAACTGATCACCTCGCGTTCATTTTCCTTCATACATTATATTCCTCAGATTCTGAAATCTAAAAAAGTTCAAGTCACTTTGCATAAAGTGTAATTTCAGCTCAATGCATGAAAACCCAACAGCAGTTTAACTGGAACTACGATTTGCATATCTGTTAGCTCGCTTCTCTTTTGCTGGTCTCCACTCCCGACACCTAACCAGTCACTGTGGCTCAATCAAAGCACAATTTGCATAAACGAGACAGTGTATCTGTAGTCAACACAGTGCACTTTGTGCAACAATGAAATTTGGCTTTTCATGATAAGAAACCCAGGCTCACGCTTAATTTATACTATGCCGTATGACGGGTCGGCTATTTTTGGCGTGTGACTCCATCCTACTAGAATAAATCAGGCTTCAGTGTCGGGCTGCACATTCACCTCTTTCATGCTATCCAAATGAATCTCAGACATCACATAATGAGACATTTAGCAATTTAAACCACTGGCCTATATCTTGATTGTCCTCCAGGGACAAGTTCACAACACATTGTATATCTCTACTGCACAAAGCAATACTGCCCCATCAAAGTTGGTATTGTGACTTTATATATTGTCAGTTATACTTGCAGAACTTTAATACTTTTCATTGGTTCAATATATTTGAGTCGTGCCTCTGCTCCATTACGCAACTATGTGTGTCCCTATGTATGTATGTCTGTCTGTGTCTGTCCGAGCACGGACAGCTGCAACACCTAAAGTGGACAGTAGAGTACAGCACAGAGTAAAGTGGCACAGAGTACACAGTACGAGCGTTCCGGGGCACGTCTGGATGTTCCGGGGACCCCCACGCGGTAACTGTCATTTAACCGTTTCGCCCCGGTACCGTTCCTAGGGGTCTGGATGTTGAGCACTGTACAGCACGGTACAGTAACTATAACAATAAACGTATATTTGCACCACTCAGTTCACACAGGTGTGATTGTTTTAATCAACACACAGGTTGTTCAACAGTATTTATGGAGGGGGATCTTTTTTTTAAATGTAGTTTCTCCCCGACAGCGACAATTGCTTGAATCAACTGTTTTCACCAGAATAGGGTTTGTGTTGTTAGTTAGGCCGAAGGGGACAGAATAGGGTTTGTGTTGTTAGTTAGGCCGAAGGGGACAGAATAGGGTTTGTGTTGTTAGTTAGGCCCAAGGGGACAGAATAGGGTTTGTGTTGTTAGTTAGGCCGAAGGGGACAGAATAGGGTTTGTGTTGTTAGTTAGGCCGAGGGGGACAGAATAGGGTTTGTGTTGTTAGTTAGGCCGAAGGGGGCAGAATAGGGTTTGTGTTGTTAGTTAGGCCGAAGGGGGCAGAATAGGGTTTGTGTTGTTAGTTAGGCCGAAGGGGGCAGAATAGGGTTTGTGTTGTTAGTTAGGCCGAAGGGGGCAGAATAGGGTTTGTGTTGTTAGTTAGGCCGAAGGGGGCAGAATAGGGTTTGTGTTGTTAGTTAGGCCGAAGGGGACAGAATAGGGTTTGTGTTGTTAGTTAGGCCGAAGGGGACAGAATAGGGTTTGTGTTGTTAGTTAGGCCGAAGGGGACAGAATAGGGTTTGTGTTGTTAGTTAGGCCGAAGGGGACAGAATAGGGTTTGTGTTGTTAGTTAGGCCGAAGGGGACAGAAGAATGCTGAGAGTCATGCACTTGTCTGTGTTTGCCTAGACAGTCAGTCTCATCAGCATCACTTAAAAAAAACACATTTACGAGAGGTTTTCAGCAAGCTTCTACAGTCACAGGGGGAATATTAATCAGGGTCCTGGTCGCCCTCCGTCAGTAATATATGGAACACACTTAATTAAGACACGGATCAATTTAAACAAAGGGCATTATTTATAAAAGCGTACCTGTGAAGCAAGGGGACAAGAAGCAAGGGCAGTAATGATGACAAACACCACCACACAGTTTTTTCTCATTAATCTACACATATTAACTGAATATTCTATTACAGTGGACAGGTGTGTAGGAGGGTATATCCATTTCAAAGACCACAGAGAACTCCCACTCACTGCACTTAAACGTGAAATTAACCTTATTAGTTATACATTGGGAGTACTATGTTGTAACTTGTATGCTTGGTCCATAGGATATACTTGTTGAGCAAACCTTGATTTAATTTCAAAAGCTTTTTCCTTAAACACTAATAAATCATTCTTGATCTGTTTAGGGTTTTAGGGAGACTCCTCTTCAGTGGTATGGCCAATAGAAGTGTTTTTATCCATCTCCTCCCTATACAAGGTGGGAGGTAACACACTGGGACTTGTACCTTTTCTTTATAGTCCATACAGTGAAATGTAAGTTACAATCAAAACTTTTCAATAGTGTGAGAAAGTCCTTCAATTCCTTATTACCCTGGTAAATACAAAACACACTCAATATAACGGTACTAGAAGTGGCAATTTTTCTATATATGGATTGGAAACAAAAGCCTTCTCAAAGTAACTCATGTATAGATTTGAATAATTTCAAATGCTTGTGCCAGATCATGTCTGAAGAGAAGTAATTATAATTATGTCAAAACCTGACAAATCGAGGAAGAAATCATAACTGTGTTGTCCCGATTCTGTAAAATGAATAGACATCAGGCAAAGAGTCTGAGCTATTATAGCACAATCTGGGGATTCATTAATGACTTATTAAGTTGTGTATTCTAGGAAGGAAGAGGGTAAAATACAGCTTGAGTGGGATGTTTGCTGTACAAAACATTTCATTCAGATTTGGAGATCAAACCATTAAGTTTAGCCTCTAATTATATGTTATTGTAACAGTCGGGTCAGACTTAAATTTCATATTAAACTTGAGGCTTGATGTTTATCTGCATCTTAGACACAGATGGCACCTCCCTTGTGAGCAAGTTTGATTACCACACTTTAGAATTCATTAGCTCTGCCTCTGTCACTGCTGCTCTTTCTTTAATAGATCATTTCTGGGACATGAGGACATTTAGTAGTGATTTTCATTATGTCCTCTTCTACTATAAACCACATGAACCCTAATGTCCCTATTCTGGCGTTAACGTTCTGCAATTTTAGCAGATCTACAAACTCAGATTGGCTAATAGTGGCCCTTTTAGGCAAAGGTATACATGTATTTGGGGCCGAGAGGAAAAGGTATGGGCCTAGTATGAAGCCCTGGGAGAACCCGGTCAATTAAGTAGTGTTTTTAATGGAACCATTAGACACATTGCAAAACAGCCTCTAAGGCCAAAGGGGGCGAGGAGGAGTTCTAATTGTAGCCTCATTGTTATGGGTAAGAAGTGTTTCAGCGCAATTTGTCCAAAATAAATGAATAAATCTACTTTCAAAACAAAAGCTTTTCAGGACAAAATGACAGGCCCTTAGACAAAAGATTAATTTAGCTCTGATCTGATGTCCTAGACAGGCTGCACACATCCAAGGACGCACTCCTGTTCTTGGTGTGTGATCGCCTCCCACACCTGCATTTCTTTTTCAGTCATGGCATTTGCTGCGTTCTCCTAGAGAAGGTTAGGTAGGTTATTCACTGGAAGGCTGTCAGAACAACCGCGGCGGTGGTAGTGAGGAGCTGCTGCGGGCTGACGTGCACTTGCTGCTTTGTGCGCAATAGTCTTCTGGAGAGTGTATATAGGCCTAATCTTTTAAAGTCCTCTATGTGTACTAAAAAGCACAGACGCAGGTCTGTACTTTTTCAGTTTGGTATTCTATTTAACAATCTCGATCAATGGAAGCAAGTCTGTGCAAGTCTTCTGTTTAAGAGTAGGCCTATGTTCTTGCGGTTCACATGTTTTAAATAACGTTTTAGTTAGCAATTTTTGTCACACATTTAGTAATTGGCATGTTACGCCAAGTTTGCCAACCCCTGGCCTAGAGCAACCACATTAAGTAAGTTGGTCGGACAGGCTTATTGTCGGTAACGGGGGTCGCCAGCCACTTATTTTTACCCAACAGTGCTCCCAATCTTATAGGGCACTAAGGTTTGACACTCTAATCAAGGCCACTGAGCTGGTATAAGCATTGAGTAACTGTAAGAAAACATTCCACATTGCTACAGTTATATATACAAAAAGGCAGCAAACCGTTTTCATTTCATCAGCTACAGTAGAAAGAATAGGAGAGAAGACGTTTGTCTCTGTGCCTACGGGCATGGAGTAGACATCAGTTAAAGCAGCTCTGACAAAACATTGAGTCTGAAACTGAGTCTTAGAAAAACAAGCAGATAGAGTAGAAACAAATGGAGACTCGTTCTCTCAATTGTTCACCGTTACCTGAAGACTCAATATTAACATAACATTACGTGAGCGGTTACAGTAGGCTATATGGGTATAGTATAACTAGCATCTATCAAGAAGTGATTCAAGGAATAAGGTGTGCTTGGGGTGAGGTGGAG